>NW_026856521.1:0-197450 GCF_026571515.1 Ruditapes philippinarum
CCCAAAAATATACTTTGCGTCTACGGCAGCCCATTTCCGGTAAGGCGGCATTGAGTTTGCATTTGTTACAAAGGAAGCAGTTGCCGACCTATACATCTCGTATCTCATCGCAAGTGGTGTGATCAGAGACTCTGTGTGTAGGAATGTTACACAGGTACAAACGTGTTCCATTATTTTCCATTTCCTAGACATACGGGGAGAATGATGACTGACGCCACTGGAATGCAAAAGTATACATGGACATACCGATTGCGAGTTCATCCTTTCAGATATTTCAATCTCTAACATCGTCTTCCTAGCACTTGTCAAGTGGTTCAATGCAATTAAAGGTGTTACGAATTTCATTCTACTTGACAATGCAGCAGACTCGATCCTCTGTGGAAGTAAATAGTCTCAGCACATAAATACAAGTCTCTCACACCCGTGTTTGCAGAAAGGGTCGATGAATGGTCAATATGAAATACGAAAAGTGCATAAAATACGAAAATTAATAGAAAATTTGACCTGATATAAAATATCAAAATTGCTTAATACTGATTATGATAAGGTAAATACAAAATGGAAGGCAATAACATTTACAAACAAGAAAATACACAATAAAACGTACAAACTTCTTAAATTCTCCCAGCAATTGTTATCATAGCAAAATTGAATTTCAAGTACACAATAATTTCAACAATTTATGCCTTTTAAAAATCAAATGTTTAAAGACATTCATTATTTAATGCGAATTTGTGTTTTAATGTTTGTCTTATCTTGCTTACATTTAATACTAGCTACAAAAGTACTTCTTTTAAATTCGGAAAATCAAATGAAGCTGTCATTAACATTTTGGAGCCGACATATTCGGATAATACCTTGGCAATTTAATTGAGTTGGTATTGTGGTCCTTCACCTTGAAACAGGTTCCAAATGTTGACAAGTTCCTGTAAGTCTTTCACCTACTTACGACGGGCGTTTTGACTTATTATTCAATGTTTCTGTTTCTATAATCATTAACAGTAAGAGAAAGCGTGCACTAGTCCGAGTACGCAACAACGTACAATTTTGTTTACACGCGTATTAGCTTTATAAACGAGTATCTATACTCTTTTTGCGGTTTTTGTGCAGACGCTCAGTGTAGATGTCATATGAATCGGTTCATTCGCTTATCTATGAGAAGATATGATTTTTTTATCATTGAAAGAAGACATTGTTCTTAATACTTCATTTTAAGTATACTGTAGTATACTGTAGCCAAAATATTATACTTAAATTTCATGTGATTTGAACTGAAACCAAATGGTTTAGAGTTGCAACGTTTATTTACATAAAGAGACCAAAAAACAGCGCTGTCATGAATATCTATAAACAGTTCGGAAAGTATCCTAAAGAAACATTGAAAAAAGAAACCCCATACACGAATCTAGTGAGTCAAGCAAAGTTGTTTTTTATGAGTGGCAAAGACGATTTCAAACAAGGTGGGTCAATCTTGAAAATGATAAAGGTCGTAAGCGGGAAAAATAATGCTCGTCGGCACTGAGCGGATTAAAAATACATTTATGTTACCGTGTGCAGCCTGACGGAAATTTTCAAAGGAATTTTTTCTTTTAATTTTAAGAGAAGAATGGCAGGCATCTTAAATAAGTTTCAACTTTATATTATATTCATGAACATTTGAACAAGCAAAGTTTTAAGAAATTCTATAATGTATCTTTCATTTTGTTTTAAATGTATGTTTACATGTACCCATGTAATCCTACTTATAATGAAATTCACATGTACTATATAATACATAATTTCATTTGAGACATGATGGAAAGTAAATCAGAAATCTAGATTATATATACTAACTATTATGAACAATACTCTTTGGATATCATTTGTTATGTAGCACTCACTTGATATCATTTCACAAATATTGCTAATTAAGGGTTGAATACCTCTTCAAAGTATTTCTTAAATATAACATACACCGTAATTCACTAGATTCATGTTTTAATATTTCAATTATTTTCAATCGAATAACATTTTGAACTTGTGTTCTTAATCTTTAAGTTTCTATTAGATTAGGTATATAATTAACATAACATTTGATATCATTTCACAAATATTGCTAATTAAGGGTTGAATCCCTCTTCAAAGTATTTCTTAAATATAACATACACCGTAATTCACTATATTCATGTTTTAATATTTCAATTACTTTCAATCGAATAACATTTTGAACTTGTGTCCTTAATCTTTTAGTTTCTATTAGATTAGATATATAATTAACATAACTTAGGTCATGCAGCAAATTATATAATTATGTTGTTTACATTTATTTTTCTGTCCACCATAGTTCTTCTCTAAAACACATTTTCCTGCAATAAAGTAGCCGTGGATTTGTGTTTCAAATCATATTGAATACTGAACACAAAAACGCTTCAAGAGAGGCGGTAAATTGCTTAAATAACCTCTCAGTTTTCCTAAATGCAATATTTATTCTGACACATCTATTCAGCAGAATATCATTTATGACACTTTTTTTTTTGTAAATGTCATACATAATTTAAATGATGTTCCAGTCCTCTGGAGCACCTTCTACATAAGGAAGAACATCGTTAACTTGTCCTTCATATTCTGACAAAAAATTGTTAGATTTGAGCACTTAATTACAAATTCATTAATAATTTTACTTTGGTAAACATAACAATGACGCATTACATATTGTCCGGCAATATTGCCCTTAGACTGATTCATTTTCGGAAGGTTGTTGGTTAGTTTTTGTAATGAGTAACGAATTACTTATTGACTTTAAATGATAGATTTTTTAAATCCATAAAAGTTTACGGTCCGATGGTCTAGTGGTTAGTACAAAGGAATTGTATTCGCGTAGTTCGAATCTTCCACAAACCATTAATAAAATTTCTTAAACAAATTGTTTTATTTTTTCTTTTTTAATTATTTGCAGCATGAGTGAATACATCTTTGTTTAATTTATGGCATCTAAACTTTAAACGTGCGTAGCCATGATAAATATATATAAATATACTTTAATATGTAAAGTCGTATAATGAGTGATTCGTGTGCACGAAGTGTAATGGTCACGTTTCACAAAATATGATAAAAAAATAATAACAAGAAAATATGTAAAATCTTTCATGAAGATGAACATAACACTTTGTCGTTGAGTATTACGCCTTAGTTTTAAGCTACACATATACCGTTGCGCAATCCTTTGGTTGGTTGTTTTTTTGTACTTTCGGTTTCTACATTCATAATAATAAATATAGAAATAATGTAATTTTTTTTCTTTTGTATCTATGAATTCACTTATTTTAGGTATACTTTTACCACATATATTGGAAATAAACTTGTCAACAACTCCCAGCATTAATTATTACTATTTGTTTACATGTTTAGTTTCTTAGCGTAGGTTAGACCGAAATACCGCATCCGTTCTGAGTATTCATACTATTGTGTTCGAGGTTCTGATCCGAAGACTGACGGAAAGGGCCGAAAAGTTGCGATTGTGTAATTGGGCGTAACGTTAAACATGGTCGCTACATTTTGGTATTTAAAACTTCCTGTTTCGATTTTGTAACACGATTTTTATAAGCAGTAGTCACGTGAGTCGGCGATCAGTTGGGTGTATCGTTATTCTGTACAAAGTCGCCATTTACAGCGGTAAGAAGGATTAGAATTTGTTTATTGGACTATTATATGCATAGTTAGTGAGTAAGATTTACTATTATTATGATAGTAATTAGCGAAGGTTTTTGTCGCTTGGCAAGGTCAAAAATTAAAATATCAACCCCTTCTATAGCTAAAACAAAATATATAATTATGGTAAATCATGATAAAAATATCAACGACCGAATTAAAAACATTAGTATGATTCATAATAATCTCATATACAATGTATATACATCAGTTGGATTTTTAGGTTTATTATTACTACAGGTTTTAGGTCCCGCTTTCGTTTTTTATTAGCTCACCTGAGCTAGCTCAGGGTGAGCTTTTTGGATCGTTGAATGTCCGTCGTCCGTCGTCTGTCGTCCGTCGTCCGTACAAACTTCTTCGTTAACACTCTAGCGGTCACATTTTTGCCTCAATCATCATCAAACTTTGTCATGATGCTTATCTAGGTAATAGCTCGGATGAATTCGAACACGGGTCAATTCGAATGAAAAAAAAGGTCACAGGAGCTAAAAATAGAAAAACCTTGTTAACAGTCTAGTGGTCACATTTTTTAATTCAATCATCATCAAACTTGGTCAGGATGTTTGTCTATGTAATTGCTCGGATGAGCTCGAACATAGGTCATCTCAATTATCTTCAGATTCGAACTTGCCATAGAAATCATCAAAACAAACTTTCAGACCAATTTACAGGATATTTGGATCAAAACGGTTGCCACTAGTGATTTTTCTATTTTTAGCTCCTGTGACCTAGTTTTTCATTCGAGATGAACCATGTTCAAATTCATTCGAGCAATTACTTAGACAAGCATCCTGACCAAGTTTGATGACAATTGAGTCAAAAATGTGACCACAAGACTGTTAAGAAGGTTTTTCTATTTTTAGCTCTTGTGACCTAGTTGTTCATCCGAGATTACTCATGTTCGAACTTATTCGAGCAATTACAAAGACAAGCATCCTGATTAAGTTTGATGACAATTGAGTCAAAAATGTGACCACTAGAGTGTTAACAAGGTTTTTCTATTTTAAGCATCCTGACAAAGTTTGATGATGATTAAGGCAAAAATGTGACCGCTAGAGTGTTAACAAGGCTTTTCTTTTTTTAACTCCTGTGACCTAGTTTTTCATTCGAGATGACCCATATTCGAACTCATTCGAGCAATTACTTAGACAAGCATCCTGACCAAGTTTGATGACAATCGAGTCAAAATGTGACCACAAAGGTGTTAAGAAGGTTTTTCTATTTTTAGCTCCTGTGACCTAGTTTTTCATCCGAGATTACCCATGTTCGAAATTAACCGTGCAATTATATAGACAAGCATCCTGATTAAGTTGATAACAATTGAGTCAAAAATGTGACCACTAAAGTGTTAACAAGGTTTTTCTATTTTTAGCTCCCTCCTGTGACCTTGTTTTTCATTCGAGATGATCCATGTTCGAACTCATCTGAGCTATCAACGAGATAACCGTCCTGACCACGTTTGATGATGATTGACTCCAAAATGTGCTCGCTAGAGTGTTAACAAGGTTTTTCTATTTTTTAGCTCCTGTGACCTAGTTTTTCATTCGAGATGACCAATGTTCGAACGCATTCGAGCTATCAACTAGATAAGAATCCTGACAAAGTTTAATGATGATTAAGGCAAACATGTGACCGCAAGAGTGTTAACAAGGCTTTTCTTTACTTAGCTCCTGTGACCTAGTTTTTCATCCGAGATGACCCATGTTCAAACTCGTCCAAGCTATCAACTAGATAAGCATTCTGACAATGTTTGATGGTGATTGAGGCAAAAATGCGACCGCTATAGTGTTAACGAACAAGTGTGGACGGACAACGGAATACAGACGACGGACGACGGACATTCAACAATCCTAAAAACTCACCCTGTGCTAGCTCAGGTGAGCTAAAAAACTATAAAATAAATAAACGATTCAATTAACATGTGATTAAAGTGTTTGATAATTTACTTTAAAACCTTTGCCCCCTACAGCTTTAAGTTCGACATTATCAAAATCATCCGAGTTCAGGTTCCAAACCTTAAACTGAAAACTTGAAGGAAGTAATTGCAAAACTGTCAGCATAATGATATGGTTTTACCTGTTCATTATTTTGTTACAACGAGTTAATGTTTTCCTTACAGCGATACACGAGTTGTAGTGTAAATATCATGTTTCAATTTACAGTTATTTTTAAATGTGTTGCTACCCAAAATTTCTAAACCTGTATTAAAATGTGTACTCGTAAAGTTCAAATAGTTAAGGTTACAAATATTTTATGATCACGCCTGTTTATAGAGACAAAATTTGGGGGCTCGTCAAGTATATTTGTTTAACCTTGAAATGTTTTCTGGCAAAATATTGTTTGCAAAACTTTGATAGATTATTTTCGAATAGTTGGAAGAATATTGTAAAATTGCTGTTGGACGTAACGTTGTGTATTTGATACACTTATGTTGTAGTATTGTTTGATTTTATTAACCTGTCAATTCCATACTGATTATACGGTCAATGCACAGAATATATTAATATTCGCTAAATGTTCGGTAAATTCCGTGAGATTTTAGCAGTAAGATATGATTAAATTCATCTGGTTTCTATGCATAAGTTACACTGACCGTTATAGCGCAATAGGATAAACTACGGGTATATAATTTCTCAATGCCCTACGTGTTGTAAGATCGAGACAGCGTATGTCCAGGCATTTTTTTCTTAATCATAACTATTTTCAAAATTTTTGAAGTTAATGTTTTTTTTTCTGTTTTAATAGGTGTTTGCACTTTTTTGTTAACACTATAATTTATTATATAACATTGTTAAAGAATTAATAATATTCAAAATTCATTTGGGTTAAGATCAATAAATGTCATTTCAGTGCCGTAAAATACAATACAAAACGTGACAATTCAGTGTTTCTTAGTTGTTTCATATCTGTGTAGAAAATTCTGAAAGCGCTTGATCATTTTCATTATAATATACTTAAAAATAAAGTAAAAATAACTCTAAAATTAAGTGACGTCTAAAAAAATTGTCAAGAAGAAGGGATCGAACCTCGGACTTCTCATACATTAGGCAATCACTTAACCGACTTTGCTATTGCGGATGTTACGAGAACCTACATTAAGCTAGTGGGAGTTTTCCAAACATTAGTTATATACTCCATATTAATTCTCGTAAAATAAACGGACAAAACCGAAGTGGGATCGAATATTTAAATGAGTGCTATAATGTATTCATAATTGACAGGTCAATAAAATCAGACTATAATAACAGTTAAACTTTCTACAGAAAGTTAAGTTTAGTGTAGCGAAACGGTGACGTGCAGCGTGTAAACTTTGTTAACAGAAGAATCAATCAAATGTAGCGGCAGGGCATCGGAAGGTAGTTTAAAAGGAGAGATTTACGACTAGGTTATCAATACCTGTTATGTGTATCACGTGATACACATTATCAGAAAAGTCGTACAAACATAATAGAATGTACATTATAAACTCTTACAAAATGATACTCCTAATGCTAAGTTTTGATCTAACAAATATCACAGAGCTTTCTCATTTTGACCATAAGATGTGTCTAAAATATAGATGTTAGAATTTATTTTTAATTAAAAAGGAACTTTTGGAAAAGTGAGCTTTTTATACATTTGTAGCCGTTTACCAAAATAAAAAAAATATCTTTTGGTGTCATTTATCAGTTATGTTTAGAAAATGTTTTTTATTAAAGTTGAATTAATTTTAAGATATGCGTCAGTTAAAAAGAAAGAAAATGAACTTTAATTAAAAAAATCATTTGAGTAAATAATTGCAATTCTAATATGCCATTTGAAATTAATAAATCTTCTGTATCAAAAAATTCAAATCCAGAAATTGTCTATAAGGACTAACTTCTGAATCAAAACCTTAATTAATTTAAATCCAAGTATAACAATAAAAAATTAAATCGAAGAAGATAATTAATCCTCTGAATAAAAAATAAAGTAGAGTTAGGTTATCAACTCTCTAAATAAAAAATAAAAGAATGAATTATTAAACTTTCTAAACAAACGATTTAATACTAAAGTATTTTGGACATATACATGTGATTCAATTTCATCAAAATTTAAAGTTAATTTAAAAGTTAAAATTTTCTTCTGGGTCCAATTATTGATTATCAAGTCATAATATCTTTTTAAAATTTGAATTAAAGCATGATAATCTTCTGGATCAAAATTTCTTAATCAAAGTATAAATAATTCTTTCTCATCAAACATGTGATTTTAAATCCAAGAAATCTAAAATATCCTTTGTAAAAAAGTAAATTTTAACAAACGTTTTAACAAATATCCTCTGAATCAGAATGTTTCATATTGGTACAAAAGGGAATAATTATAAAAGTCAACTCAATTAGAATTGAATTTCTGACTTAATGATTTTATAAATAAGTATTAATGATCAAAATCAAATGCTTTGAAATAATTAAAGGTGAAACAGGTTTCAAAGTTATATTCAATAATCAATGACATATGACGGACATTCGTCTACAAAAAAGGATATTTTTGCTGGGAAAAAATCCTGTACAAGAATAATAAGGCAATTATTATTAGGTATTGTGAGTTTAAGTACTATCTTTTATGGCCAAAATAATTCTTAATGATAACCAAATCGAAATGTATATGAGTTCTTTTATTGACAGTTTGAAATACTCTTTTAAGTCACAAATAATGATATCTTAATAATGGGCATACCCTTCCTAAAGCATTTATGTTTTAACTTTGTATCTGGAATTAAAATTTCATGCATTAACACTGTAAAATTAATTTAAACTGATAAATTTTCATTGACTCCACACTCAAAGTAATTTAAACTATGACTGGTAACAGGTCAGACAAAAAGTTTGTACGACCAGCAACTGTTGCTATGTGTATTTCTTATCAGTGAATCTACTTTTTAGAAAAATCCTTGTCTGTAGATCCCTCCTATATTGCTTATACAGTTAAAGTTTAAGCAGTTTTTGTGGAGACATAGTTGATATAATAGGTTGAGTCAATGTGATAAAAGGTTTATATCAATAGTACAGTTAAAGCTAGTAATCTATTGAAATAGACATCAGAAATTGATAAAATATAACCTGTCCACAATTGATGGTTTTTCATTAAGGTTTTTACCTTGTGGTTGAACAGTAGGAAATCGAGGCTGAAGATCGCCTTGATACCCAAGCTAGCACCGGATTAAAGACAAAATTGCCATAACCCGAAGATTCAAAAGATGACATAGATGCTTCATCAGGGCGTGTTAGAGGACTCTCCATTAGTCCAGGATGAATAGAAGATACATGGGTTATAAGCGTCCTGGGGTTCACTAGTATCACCCCATGAGCAGGCAATAGACTATCAGGAATTTAAAACCGTTTAAACAGATACCAAATAAAAGAAGAAGGTATCAGAACTAAATTTAGAGAGAGAGAAAAAAAAGCCGGAGCAAGGTGAAACTATGAACCAGTTAATGGCTCGCTTAGATAGGTGCTTTAGTAGATGTACGGTGCGGAAACACTATATAAATTTTAATATAATTTAATCTAAGAGCAATTTGTCAAAGTTTGTTAAACAGATCTATCTTTTTCTCAAGTAACGGAAGCCGAATGATCTCTTTGGCTGAACAATACTTAGAGGCTAATGGTGGTACAATTTCAAATAGTAAAAACTCAAATGTTGCCAAATTTTAAATTAATAACCATTAAGTCTAAAGTAATTCATCGAAACCAGTACAAAACAATCACAGATAAAACAGAAGAGTCACTTGCTTCATATGTTATAGAGAGCGATATGTGGCCAGAGATTTTCGGGATCAGACTTAGAAAAGATATGATGCTGCTGCACAGGCATATGGTGAACAATAAACGTATCACTAAAATACTGGATCCCTTGCCACAAACTAGCGTTGTAGATCTGGAGGAAATAGACGTGATTGTAGATCAGATAATAAGAAAGTATCGGGATTATGTATGTCAATTTCTCCAACAAAGTCTTGTGATGGTTGCATGGTGGAAACTCAAATAAACGAATCGTAACTTTGTGCCTGTCATATCTAATAGATGTACCGTTGAATAATGAACGTCTATTAGATCTCAAACGAGAATATGTTGGAAATCAGTTGCGAATTGGCGTTAGTTAGAAAATAATTTGTTAAAGAAGATCAAATGCTTAACAACTGTTTTATGATACCAATAGATGGTCGAGCCAGGCTGGCAAAAAAAGATACTGATACACCTTAATATAAAGGTGAAATGGCTATGATTTTAGAGTCAGCAATTTGTGACTTACTTTTTGGCGATATTCATGGCGTTCGTGATAAACCATATGAGAAATTGTAAGCCGAGAAGAAACACACATAGCTCCTGTTGTAACTAGAGCACAGGCGGGAAAAGCAAAGAAAAAATGGAACCTTAAAATTCAAAAGGTTGAAGATGACGAAATTACGGTAGATGTTCTGGAAGACATTTCGTCAGATTATCATGAAACTTGACTGTTTTTTTGTTGTTTTTTTTGATTTGTAATCTAGGTTAAGTTTGATAATGGTTGTTTTGTGTCATAAATTTAAAGCAATATACCAAATCATACAAAAAAACTTTTACAGACTGCTGTAATATAATACGTTCGAACATTGAGAATACTTGTACCATTACATAAAAAAGGTCATAAATAGCATTTTAAATAACCATTTTATGCCCCAACTTACAGAGTAGGGAGCAAACTGTGAAGAGGTGGCTGTCTATACGTTTTACCCTTTACTCTAAGCCATTATCAATCATACTTAGCATGGATACTGTCCATGGCTAATGTAGGTCCCATCAAGCTCACAGTGCCACTATGTAAAGTTTATTACAAAATATCATCTTAGAAGAAATAAGTCTGTTTGTGAAACTTGAAATAGACATTGACGACGGCCAGCAGATAACCAGTATTGATTCATTAGGTAGAAGGTCACAATGGCACTTTTTGTACAATAATTATTCTCGTTTGATCTATACCTTGAGAAGAGTTAAACTTTTTATGGACATTGCCAATGGCCAGCCCTATTTATTTAACATTGTCAATGGCCATCCCTATAGATTGATTTGACATTTGCAATTGCCCGCCCTTTCGATTTTGAAGTTATATTGACATTGAGTAATATCCTTGTCCAATAAATATAATGAGAAGTAAAATGCACATGTTTGTGAAAAATTGTCGGAACATAACCCAAGCTATCAGGTTATTCATCCTGGTTAAAAAATCTGGAAACAAAGTGATCGCTCAGAAGCATTAATCATGACAAAATTACTTGTGAACATTGCAGACTCAGTTTGATTGAGTCTGTACACGAGGAATATTGAGTAAGTGCAACATCCCTCACGTCCCCTAGCACCGGCTTGAGCGGTACTCAATTCTTAACACTTAATAGTGCTGGCATCAATGATCCTGAATGACCAGAAAAATATATAACAACACTGAAGTGAAGTAAGGGGCAACTTTTTACAGCTGCCACACAGCACTTGACACCTGCTGTTGTGAAGCATAAAAATCTGGAAACAAAGTGATCCCTCGGGTCACAGTGAAAACTCCTACATTTAAACAATAACATTAGGGGCTTAAAACCTATGTTTGTTAAATTTGGCAGTCTTTGGCAAAAAAAATGACCTGAATAGAGAGAAAAGGAAATTAGGCCAATGCGACCGAATCACTTTATTTGGTTGGAAGATAACTTGCATGGTATTCTTCCTTTGGATGGAGTTAGGGGTCAGTTTGGTCAATGTCATCAATACTCAAAATAGATTTTAACATTTTTGCCCATACAGCCTTTATTTATTGACAGGAGTATTTCATATTTGGTAGGAAGATAACTTGCATAATATTCTATAGGTGTCAGTGGGTCAATGTCAAGGGTGCCAAGTATAGATTTCTTACATTTATATATATTTGATAAAGTTGAATATTTATCACTTCACAAGTCATAGCAATGACTTGGCAACTTATATATTTCACAATTACAAAATGCCATGACTCTGTCAAGCTATATAACTTGTGTTTACAATTTTTTGGCAATGTTTCTGTCCATAACTGAGTGAATGGGTAAACATTTTTTGAAATATTGCTACTGACAAGAATCGGAGCCGGGGGCATTTGTGTTTAACAAACACGTTCTTGTTTTTTACATTAAAACCTACGTTTTGTATTTTAGCTAAGCCTAGAGAATATTTTATCCAGCTAGCTATGGAACAGAGAATACTCAAGTTATAAAAGTCAGGTGGTGCTGCTCTGCCTCCAGTTCTTGGGATCTGGTTTAGTGCTATTACCAAACCATTTATAATATAAAATAACATCAAAGCAGGTATTTCTCTTGACAGCAATTTAAAATTATAATGAAAATAAATTTATTTATTTCATAATTATTCGTATTATTATTATTATAAGCTCACCAGAATTGAATGTTCAGGGTGAGCTATTACCCCAAATTTTGTCTGTAGTATCCTTGTTACAGTCAACACTTAAAATTGCTCATGTCATTTCAATTTGTCCCTTTTAGGGGTCAACAGAGCTAAAAATAGAAACACCTTAAAACAGCTTTAACTACTAAATTAAATGATAGATGATCACGGAAATTTGTCTGTAGCATTCTTAGGTAGTCTTTTATCAGATTTTCTCATTTTAATTTTATTGGCGCCTTTTAGGGGTTGCTACTGTAGAGCTAAAAATAGAAAAACAAACTTTAGACATCTTCTACAGAACTAATTGATGGATGATCACCAAACTTTATCAGTAGCATTCTTAGGTAATCTTCCATCCAGTTTGCTCATATTAATTTGATTGGCCCCTTTTTGGGGTCACTAAAGCTAAAAATAGAAATATCTTTAAACGTATCCTTCTACAGAATTAACTGATGGATATCACCAAATTTTGTCTGTAGCATTCTTAGGTAGTCTTTTATCAAGTTTGTTCATATCAATTTGATTGGTCCCTTTTAGGGGCCGCTAAAACAAAAAAAATAGAAAAACCTTTGAAAATCATCTTCTACTGACATAATTGATAGATAATCACCAAACTTTGTCGGTAACATTCTTAGGTAGTCTTTTATCAAGTTTGATCGATATATCAATTTGAATGCCCCCGTTCAGGGGCCGCTAAAGCTAAAAATAGAAATACTTTAAAATGTCTGCTTCTACAGAACTTATTGATGGAAGATTACCAAACTTTGTCTGTAGCATTGTTAGGTAGTCTTTTTCCAAGTTTTCTCAGATTAATTTGATTAGACCCTTTAAGGGGCTGCTGAAGCTAAAAAATAGGAATACCACTACAGAATTAATTGATGGATGATCACCAAATTTTGTCTGTAGCATTCTTAGGAAGTCTTTTTATCAAGTTTGCTCAAATTAATTTGATCGGCCCCCTTTAGGAGCCTATAGAGTTAAAAATAGAAAAAAAAATATTGAATATCATCTTGTACTGAAATAATTGGTTGATGATCATCAAATTTTGTCTGTATCATTCTTATGTAGTTTTATCAAATATGCTCATATTAATTTGATTGGTCCCTTTAATGGGCCTCTAGAGCTAAAAATAGGAAAACGTTTAAACATAATATTGTACTGAAGAAAATGATAGATCATTACCAAATTTTGTCTGTAGCATTGTTATGAAGTCTTTTAAAAAATTTACTTATATTAATTTGATTTGTCCCCTATAGTGGCCGCTAAAAACTAAAATGCCCCAGGCCATGGCATTTCTTCAAATTATAGTTTAAAGATATACTTTGCTCATCCTTGCGTAAATTTTTTTTATGACAGAAATTTATTGAAATCTGTGTTATTTTATCGAATATGTCCAATTTGAATAAAAGAATCAATAAAGTATCTATTAAAAGCTGTGTACCCTATTACAGATCAAGTAAAATTCGCCTTTTCTTAAAAAAGCTGCCAGTTTTTTAATATTCATATTATAACCACCTATAGTGTGCAGCATTTAAAACATACCCTTTCTACTTTGTGTGAAGTTAAAACATTTTTATTTTATATTTACAAAGAGACTGTGTAGCAATTATAAATATATTCAAGCATACGAGTAGTACGATCGTATAACTTTAATGAAAGGGAAGGAAAACAATTTATAATGGAATGTCTTTCATACATGTGAGCATCCAAAAGCTGGGAGTAATGACCTGTTTGCTGAAATTATTCGAGATCATTACCTCTGGCAAGATATATGATATTTATGAAATAACTTAAACACATTATAAGGATATAATGATTAACAACATCTTGTAACGTTAAAAACTTAATGATGATGATTTAAAATTGTAAATGTTTTCAGAAATAAGTAGAACTTCATTGAAAAGATAGTATACAGCTATGTAATACAGTAAATATATATTTTTAACATCTTATTTTTTGTCAGTAAGAATACTTTTACATTGCATAAATCATTACACTATGTGCTTTGTATCTGAACAGTAAACATATCTGCACATTGTTTTTCATTCGACATGCTAAAATAAGACACTGACCCCGAAAATCACTAGCCATACCCTATGGCAAAGTTCAATTGTATGATATAAATATATTTCTGATACTATAATTTAGTGTTATGTCATAAACACAATCTTGTTAAGCAATAAAATAATAAAAAATATTTCAGCTCTTGAATTGCATCATGCAGGGTCATTTGTAGGTGAATGTAGGGCATTTTCCCCAGGAAATTAGGCCTAAAGAAATATTATATTTCTTTCCTGTACCTGACTAACACAAATTAGTTTGTATGCTAAATTTTATATTGAATTTGTTAAAAATTGTTGTAGCTTTTTCAATCTTTGATGAATTGGATTCATACTTGGAGAAAGAACATTTCAATAAATTTTGTTCACTGTTGAACCTGATGTTTCATGTGCATAATTGACTTCTGTATCATTTGAGCTGTTATTGAATTTTGATATCAACTGGCCTATTTTTGACATTTTAGATATCGCTTGACATGTAACTTGACTTATAATTTGGACCAGGGTGTGTAATTTTTTACGTTGAATTGAATTTTGATATCAGCTGACCTACTTTTGATATTGTCGACACCATTTGACCTATTTTCATGTTTTTTGATAGACATACTTTAAATTTGGACTAGGGTGTAATTTATGATGCCAAATTGAATTTTAATATCAGCTGACATATTTTTGATATCGCTTGACCTCCTTTTTCATTTTTGACATACAGACATTGAATTTGTTCCAAGCATGATTTTCTGATGTCGAATGATATTTTGATATGATGTGATCTACTTTTGATATCACAAACCTACGTTTTTGTTTTTTGACATACATACATTGAATTTGGACCAAGGATGTTATTTCTGATGTCGAAACAAATTTTGATATAATCTGATCTACTTTTGAAATGTTTTATATCATTTGACCAACTTTCTTGTGTTTTTTACATACAAACTTGCAATTTGAATTAGGGGTGTAATTGTTGATGCCAAATTGATTTTTGATATCAGATGACCTACCTCTGATACTTTTGATACCACATGACCTGCTTTCTTGTTTTGTGGCGTACAGACTTGAAATATAGAACAGGGGTGTAATTTTTGATTCTGAAATGAATTTTGATGGAAGCTGACCTACTTATGATATTTTTGATATCATTTGACCTACTTTATTGCGTTTTTACGTACATACATGAAATTTGGGTGTAATTTCTGATGCTGAATTGAATGTTAATATCAGTTGGCCTTCTTTTGATATATTTTACAATGTTTGACCTATTGTCATTTTTAGGTACAGTCATGTTACCATATAGAATGTATAAAAAATTTGTAAAATGTAAATTTCAAACATCTATACCTTACATATTTTGCATGTGACATTTTATGTATTCATTCACAAAAGTAATAAAAAGTATGTCCCACCAAAATTAACCATGCTGTAGTGGTCATTTATTCTGCATTATTTTATTCTACATAGTCTCATAGGAACACATTTGCAACATAGATATTTTTAACAAAGCCTTTCCAAAATATTAGGACAAAATATTTCAATTTATATGGTCAACGAAATGTTTGGTCAGATGAGTTCATTTGAAAAATAATTTCTAACACTGAAAAACAGTTGTTTCTGATGAGCGACTTAGGGCCATCGTGGCCCTCTTGTTGTTGTTGTTTATATTATTATTGATGTTGTTGTTGTTGTTATTATTGTTGTTGTTATTATTATTATTATTATTATTATTTACATCTATTAAAGGTGATGAATGTACAAACAGAATACTTCGCGCGGCTTCTGTTTGTCCTTTTACAGTGTGGAATGTTAATCTGTAGAGGCGTCACAGATAGAGAAATGGCTGGTTCTAGGCTAGATGTGATTTTGAAATCGCATGAACAAAAACTAAAGAAGAAACTTTTAAGGTGTCAATATGTTTTATTGTTTCCTAAAAGTGGAACACCAGACATCAAAGATCTTGACCTGTCCCTGTTAACTGTTGTATTATTGGATGTACTGAGTCTTACAAAAATGGACAAACAGTACGTAAGGGTTATAAAGGATACCAGAAACAAACTTTCGCATAATTCTACTGCAACCCTTACGGAAACAGATTATAAAACCATTAAAATCAATCTGGAACATGCTTTGACAAAGTTGGCATTAGGTCTTGATGTAACAAAACAGACTGAATGCTCACAACTGATACAAAAGCTCACAAAGGAACCACTTGATGAAGCAGCAGCTTTGGTGTATGTTAAACAGTTGAGAAATGACGACGAATTGATACAAAATTTTGAAGGCATGTTAGGAAAACAGTCAGAGGACATTGAGCAAGTAATAAAAGCATCTGAGAGTAGAATCCAAGTTTCACTGTCAGGTAAATAAAATCATAATAATGAAGTATTGTAACAGTTTATAATCATTATCAAATGCTTATTTTAAGATACACATAAAAATAACATTTAATTGTAAAGAAGAGTAAAGAACTTCTACTATTATTTCATATTCATTGGCAACTTTTGTAGGAAACATTATAAAAAACAGTAGTACATTTGAAAGGATCCCAAGGAAGATGAATTCTAACAAAACCGTTCAAACGAACAGTATTTTAATCAGTTTTAAACATTATTTGAATTTGATGTCAATAGACATTAAAACTTGTTTCTTATGTTAATCACTATTATACAAGTACATTTATCAAATTAAATGTTCCAAACTGACCTTTTATTTTTTTTAAATATTATTAATTTGTATTATAGATATGGAAGAACGTTTTTCAACAGAGTTGAAGAACATACACACTGGTGAGATATCGTACTTCATTCTTTTGATGTTTAATATTTCCTTTCAATCAAAATAAACTCCACAAAAGGCTTATAGTTTTGTTTAGGATATGTCCTGGAAAAAGAAGTTTACCTTTTCGAACCAGAACACAACTTCAGGAATATTCATGTATTTTTGCTGTTTTTAATGCGTCCGAGGATCACTTTTTCCACATATTTTAACTTCTTAACCCCATCCAAAATATACGTAAAAAAACGAAAACTCTGTAATTACCAAATCTTGTGCCTAGTAACCTTGCCTGGCTCAAAAGGCATATATTAGTTAAATGCGAATCTTTCATTGCTGAATATTTGACCATAATTATTTACCTCACCAGTTATTTAATGAGTTGTTTTCAGGCTCTTCTCTCTTATTAGTATTATCAATTTAATACATATTGAACTAAATTATTCTAGAAAAAAATATTGCTTTTAAAATTTAAGGATGACAGTTGCGTATTGTGTATATTTAAAAAAACATTACTCTGCATTTAATTGATTGAAAATTAAAAAGAAATATTAGAAAATTCCTAATAATTGTAAAAATGTTTACAGGATACATTTCAGAGGATTTTACATCCTGCAAATCTTCTGAGAGCTTTTCTCCTTGCGACAAATGTTTTCAAGATGATATAAGTAAACCCTCTACATTTTATTGTGAAGATTGCTCCATGTTTCTATGTTTAAAATGCAACACAAATATTCACAAAGTCGAACCAGGTCATAGATCTCAAAGAATTGTCAGAGGTAAAACAACACAAATAGATACAAAGGGTAGTGATGTATGTCATGAACATAAAAGAAATCTAGCATATATTTGTGAGTCAGACAATGAACTTTGCTGTGAAAAATGCCTTAAAGATAATCATCAACAATGTGAAACAGTCACTACCATTTCTGATAGTATTTTTGAGCTGAATTTTAATCCGGTTATGGAAATATCTCGGCTTCAAAATGAATCACTTCTCATTACGGAATGGTTGTCGTCTGTTGAGTCAGAAGTGAATAAAGATGTGGATAGTATTGCTTCAAGGTTAGAAGATCTTAAAAATGATTTATTAAAAGCGTTCGATGATGAAAAACGTAAAGTGACAGAGAAGGCTGAATTGGCGAAAAGAAATACAATGAAACAAATATCGACAAAAAGAAAGTCATGTGAAGAGTTTTATGATAAAACAAAAAAAGCAAGGTTACAACTAATCAATATGACAAAATGTGGGACAACACGCCAGAAAGTGATTGCACAATATCAAATGGAGAAATTCAGAAACACATTTAAATCCTTAAAAGATATATCCGTTGTTTCTTTAAAGTTTGGATCTTTTAACATTCCAGATCAAATTCTTCAACAGCCCGCATCCGTACCATCATATCATGTAGATGCTCCAGAAACTAGGCCAGTACGAATGCAACAGATCAGCCAAGCCATAAACAAAGAAAGTGAAAGAACAATTCTATTTACAGGTCTTGATTATTTGCCTGATGGAAGGCTGGTTGCTGTGGATAATAAACACAAGACATTTCTTGTATTGAGTGATGGACTTGTTACGTTAGGAACGTATGCTTTTGAACAGTATCCAATGTGCATTGTTGTAATATCTGAGGATGAAGTGGCTGTAACAATGGGAAATGTGAGAAGGATAATTTTTCTACATGTTAGTCAATCAAACAAGATATCTTTACGTAAAACCTTGGGAGTAAAGTTACCATGTTTCTCAATATGTTTAAAGGATGACAGACATTTTGTTGTTGGAAATTTTAGAACTCTCAAGTCTGCCTGTATTGTTTCTCTGACAGGAGAAGAAAAAGATTTAAAGTTAAAGTTCCCACGCAGGAAATTTGAAGCGGGTTTTACGTTTTGTACATACCTAGCATATAGAAATAAACTTGTTCTTAGTCAAAGTAAAGAGGACTCTGTCACCATATATGATATTGGAACTAATACAAGTGTTATTGTAAAGAATGACAAGATAAAATATCCAAAAGGCGTGGCGGCAGGCCCATTTGATTGTATCTTTGTGTGTTGCATGTATTTAGGAAGCATTGTACAGATTTCTCCTAATGGATTAGTCATAGCGTCTCATACAGTTGGTGTGATAAGGCCTTACAACTTATGTTTTTCAAAAGACAAAGCTACACTTGCAGTTTTTAATTCTGACAAGGGAAATTATAGTATACACGTGTTTAAGGTCGATGTCTTCAGTAATTAAAGTTATATTGCAATAGACAAGTACGAACAAATTTACAAACTTGAAATAAAATTGGAACATTGGAACTTTTGGACCAATTTTGCAGCAGAATATTCATATTGAACTTAGGAATGAAAGTGTGAAAATTGAGTTTGAAAAGGAAGTAGAATATTTTTATTTGCGTTAGAGGTTAGGGAATGTTACTTTAGTGTTTTGAATGCATTATAATGTTAGTTGTATGAAAGGTATTAAACATGCGTTCTCAAATCACTGAGGTAAAAAAAAAAGGGAATATGAAAATGTACGAACAAAAAACATTTGTATTTTCACTGTTGTCTTGAAACTATATGCATATACATGTATAAAATAGTTTTTGCTGTATAGTATTATAATAATGCTTTTATGCTTTTGCTTCTATGCACAGTTTGTACTAAATAAAGAGTTTAATATCATTGCCAACCCATAGTGCGGGTGCATTTAGATTTAACCTTGCCGTCTGTCCGTTCTCTTGTTGAGTCGCACGTAGCTAAAACGTACTTGACCTAAAGTCATGAAACTTTACAGGAATGTTTCTCAGCATGTGAAGTTGTGTAGCTTGGGTTTCGCTTGTGGATTTCTTCTGTTTTGTCAGAGTTATTGCCCTTGACTAAGCCAAAAGTTGCACTTTTGCGTGTCAATTTTTTCTTCTTTTTTTGTGTTTTTGTTTTCTTTCCGTTTTTTGTTTAAGACACACCTTATCTTTTGTCTTTGACATAACTTTTCCTTTTGTATGTTTTGTGGGGGGATGGTTTCGAACATTTTATCCATAAAAGACACATCTTCATCTTATAGATTATGTAAAACTAAGGATTAATTAAGTGTTGTTTCTTTATGTACTAATTCATAAATAAACAATATAAATAACAAAGATAAAAAGTTTATGTACGCTTTCAAAGTATAAGAACAATATCTGGATTTTTTTGTTTGTTATTTTATTTTGGATTCATCATTAAAAATTAAAATCAAACAAACAAAGATACAATGAAATGAAAATATATGTTACTCTTTTCAACTACAATAAAAGAGGTTTAAGCCAAATACCTTAGTATATTTCTATATAACTTGTAAAAAATATTTGTGTGCGTGTGCGTGCGCGTGCGTGCGTGTGTGCGCGCGTGCATTTATATGTGAAATTTTCTAAAATTATAGATAAGGTAAAGAGTGAGAGTGTAAAAGTCATCAATAACTCTATAACAATACATAACTTAAAAAACTTATTAAGTCTACAGTAAACGCGAATCACACTGAAATAGATAAATGCATGGATCAATTTGCATTTTTCCTTTTTAAATGAAAAACAGTTTCCCTTTTCTTTTGTTTTTGGTTTATGTGAATGTTATAAGTGTCTCACTTTCAATTTCAAGATTTTATGTGGCTGTGTACTCACACATGTAATGTTTTTGATATGGAAAACTTAATAGCTGCATTAAATGTTAGAGAGTTAGGAAATAATTGAAAACGGAAACAACTCTTTGATTGGCTTGAATTACAACCTTGTTATGTTTATATGTTACAACAAACCCACTCAACAAATCAATTACGGTCATGGAAAAATAAATGGAAAGATATGGAAAGATATGTCTTTTAAGTGGGAATAAATTAAGTAAAGAAGGTGATGCATTACGTATAATAACAATTGTAATATAAACATTCTGAATAAAATAGAACTAATAATAGGAATATAGAAAGCACTTGAAATAACAATAAATGAAAAAGCTTTTACCATGTTGAATATTTATGCTTGAAGAGTTTATTCTTGAACACGATGGCAAGAACTTTATAACCAATGGCGACATTAATACAGTGATTGATACAAATATTAATCAAAAAATAGAAAACCTCAAACAAGTAGAAAATGTCGAGATAAAATGAAAAACATGATAAAATGATGTAGCTTAAGTGATATTTGCCACATAAAACACCTTGAAAAGAGATATTTTAAATTGCACTCAAATGTGGAACCAGTTAAACCATTAAGTGTCTGACTGTCTGAATCCTTCTCTCAAAAGTCGTGTCTCTTTTTTATTACTGCAAGAATGACTTAAACAAAAACCAATGAAAAATACGGCCCTTAAACAAGAAAGTATTAAGCAATGAAAATGCATTCTATCAATTAAAAAATTATCGATTTGACCTATTAAAATGGTTGATTTAGACTGAGAAACAAACTAGATGTCAAAAACTAGCCGCTTGCTATTTTTTTTCTTTTAAACAAACAAATTAAATCAGATAAAGAAATCTTAAAAATAAATGTTTTGGGAAAAAATTTAAATGATAATAATTTATTTTGCCCATATTTTTGACGTAAACTTCAAAAAATGTTCACACCCCGAAAAATTGCATAAACAGTAGGGCGGGCCCAATTTTTAAATTTTAGATTTTCTAAATTTAAATTTAATTTTAAAAAAACTTTTCCTAACAAAATCAAAAAATAATAATAAGTTTGTGAAAAGTATTTCGAAAGAATCAAATGAGAAAAATACAACATAACATTACTTATATAAAATATTGTAAAAAAAGAAAATTTAAGTGGACATCTGATTCAGCAAAACAATTGGTATTTTAATTTTGTCAGATTACAAAAAAAAATTGAAACATAAATTAAGAACTTAAACTTAAAGAATTTTTAAATTGCTTAAAACAAGGGCAACACAGAAAACTTACTGTGACGGGAAAAGTACAGGTGATAAAATCTTTTGCATTGCCAAAGTTAAAATAACCTTTTCAGTATTAGCAAATCCATCCAATAATTATATGAAGAAATATCTAGGACAGTGTTTCATTTTCTATGGGCAGGAAAGCAAACTAGAAAAAAATGAAACACAAACTTTCAAAAATGAACATAAAAATGGTGGGCTAAAATGATAGACATTACTTGTTATCTTAATGCAGCGAAAGCAAGTCTGGGTAAAAGGTAAATGCAAAGAAAATGAGGTTTCATGGAAACTTTTGTGTAAAACACAAATTATAATAAAGCAATATGGTAATGATTTCACCTTCCAATGTAATCTTTCAAAAAAGAAATCGATAATTAATATCCTCATTATTCGTTCATGAATGATGTTCAGTCGTCTTGCATGAGCATAATAAAAACTAAGATAATGTTAAAGACATGTTATGAAATAATTCTAGCATTAAACTTGACAATAAATGGTTCACTATAAAACATGATATGATATTGGCATACTTTATATAGAACATCTCTATGATTATAGGAAAAAAAGACTTTTTTAAATATGATAATTTTGCAAACATTTATAGAATATAAATTTTTAATAATTTAAAGTAATTTATGCTTATAAAAATATACCAACACTGTCTTGAGAAACTAAAAACAAAACACAACTTGAAGAACAATATACCTTCTCAATAAAATTCAAAAATCCACCAAAACGATAAATACACTTTTATACAATATTCAACTTGAAAATAATGAGAAGGTAAAACATACAAAGGAAGGAAAATGGGAAAATAAAGACACTACAAAGTACTATACAATTACATTAAATAATTGTCAGTATAAGGTATAAATTTCTCTATAGACTTATTGCAACTAACACTTATTTTCAAATACAATATTTGCAATTCGAATTTGTGTCATTTTGGATGCAGTAATTTAGAAACACCATCATCATCTATTTTTGGAGTATAATATTGTACAAAATTTATGGTCAAACTTGCATTCTTAGTGTGTCGTTGAAGTGCTCCTTAGCGTTTGTAATGAGATATTGTAACCTTATCTTAACGTGAATGCATTAAGCTTAGGTAATTATTGACAATGATTATGTTGAAACCCGTATATGCACTTTAGGTTACCGTGCTATTCTATAATTAACAGATATTAACTGATTGTGTGTTAATTTGCAAATAAATCAATCACTACAGATTAATATTCTAGTAAGCCTGAGTGATTAATTACAAACATCTGCATACAATGCTGTAAATACATGTATGCAGAACACATATCATTCAAAATCAAGATCTACTTCATTTCTAACACGTCAAGAAAATAAATAGTTGGACTTAATTAGTTGTGGTGAAATTTGTTTTGCCTCCTAGTTACTACAAGAATTTAAAGACTGTTCCAGTCGGTCGAACAGTCTAGCGTAAAATCTATCGTATGCTCAAATATTTTAAGAATAACAAATTTTGAAAAAGTTGATAAGGTTTTTATTGTTTATTTTAATTTATTACATGATTTATTAAGCGACTTACAGATATTTTAAAGTGAAACATTTATAGTTAACTGTTGTGCAAAATTAAAATAGCATTCTGTTTTGACGGGTTTGTACCTGCTGTTTTGCGCTGCATTGTGATGTACCGTAAACAATACTTCAAATGTCTGTACAGCGTAAATCACTGAACTAAAGATATTGGTGTTCGCATTTATTTTTTAGACCATTCTCTGTCATTCTAGACAGTCTTTATAGCAGAATCAACACAAGATTTTGGTTTTATTTATCAGATTATTCAAACTATATGGCGCCGTTCGCAAATACAAGGGGCAATAAGAAGGGCGATTGTAAATGCTGTGAAATATATAACGCTTCCGTCCTTCTTTGTTTATATAAGGGAAATCTCCGATAGTGTTAGAATATCAATTAAAGCTTGGTCATAAGACATCGCTTTATTACTAGATTAAGAACTTCTGCACATTACCTAAGAATGCAAACTGGAAGATATGCTAGAAATAAAATATTAAGAAATGAACGTAGTTGTCAATGTTGTCCTGTAAGAGACCTGGAAGATGAATTTCATTTTGTTCTCATATGTCCAAGTTATTCAAGTATTTGTAGCATTTATATTAAAAGATACTATTTTGTTATCCAAGTATGAAAACAAAGTTAAAATAGGAATGAGCTATGAAAATTAGCAGTGTCATATAAATAGCTATGACTATTAGAAGTTCAATAAAAAATTATATTCAATGATGATACAAAAATTGGACCTTATCATATTTATTGATATTTTCATCCTCGTTTAACTGAGGCTTAACAACATAATATGACTGAATAGTAACATTATTTTTTTTCTTTTAAATTATTGCTTTGATTGCTTGCACTGAAATGTATTTGTATATAATTATATGATGTATATGATGATGCACTAAGTACAAATCAAAGAAATAAAAGTTTGTTCTCTGTTCTGTTCATCTTGCGGCGTTTTTGTTTGACCAAGATTTGTAAAAATTAGTGTCTCAAAAGTTAACTTTATTACTTAGAATTGCAATGGATAGTTAAACATGTCATCTTTATTAATAAATGCACATATTGTTAACTTCGTACATGTGTAATTTTATAATTTTACAAACAAAGCTACAGCAAGATCAAAACATAAATCCAATTATTATATACTTCTCAAAAAAAGATGACCCAATTTGCCAAATAAAATCACCCTTATATTTCAAAAAATTGGAAAGATTAGGGAAGGGTTTTAATTACTGGTGATTATTTAATTAAAAAATTTAAAGATCTAATATTATATCATCTTTGTGTAGCTCAACATTGTTTTATTATAAATTCCTGTTTGGGAAATTTTAAAAACAACAGAAAATTCTTATTTCATTCCCGCTCCCAGCATTTTTAGGTTTTAAAGATGTTTTTTTTCCCCTTTCAATTTAAGGGTTAAAAATTTACGCTTTGTTAGATAAAACATTGGAAAATTTTAAAAAATTTTACCCTTTATCATTGTGTAAAAAATTGAAAAAGAACGAGAAAACTTTTTATTCCGCTTTCCGGGTTTTTTTTTATTGTTTTTGTCTTTTTGAAACGAGAAAATTCTTTAGATAGTAACATTTTCGTTTATATTTTAACCTTGGTCTGATATTCAAACCTTGTCAATGATTTTAAAGTTGAACTCACTCCTATGAAATGTTTTATTATGCAGAGTTAAAAATTACGAGGGTGTAGTGACTAAAATGTAAGAAGAAATGCAACTTCTATCCAGTAAATGCAAGAGCCATAATACTCGTATATCTAGTAATCAACTTAAGAAAATTTTGGTTTTTTAAAATCTATTTAATGGTTTTAAACGTGATCACAGTTTTAAAATAATCGTATAATTCAGAATATTTATAGAAATTCCCAATCGGATAATTATTCGGTTTGTTTTTCTCACATGAGATTAAATTGCTCTAAAAGAAAGTTTTAATATTTGACCGATATCGATTGTCTGTCTCCTAAATCACATGGTACATTTTAGCAAAAATATTCACTGGAACCACATTCGCAACTTCTCGGCCCTTTCCTGCAAAATAAGGCCAATGAATTATGAATAATAGCCGAGATGTTGTCCTCTATATAAATATATAGGTCACTGAAGCTGAAAACCTAAATTAAAGAAACATTTTTAAAAGATTTTTAAAATTCAGACGCTACAAGTTAAGGTCCAAGATAAGACATTTGGTAAAACGCATTCCCAAATTGTGCTCTTCAAACGTTTATAAATTATGCCCCTTCGAGTACTTATTCAAAAACAAAAGTCAACAAAAACGTTTGACTCTTATTGACAGAAAATACATGACACATATACATTGTACTATAATAAAAATAATAATAATAATAATAATGATAATAGTAAATAGATATTTGGCATAGCTCTATGTGCTCAACAAAAGTTATCTTTATCATGTCGCATTTGATATATAATCATTCAAAGAATTAATACTGAAGTCAAAAAGCCTAAAAGCATACAATTTGAAAATTCTTGCATAGGCCAAGTGAAGCCGTTAAATGGAAAAATGTGCAAAGGATATTGAAGCTATTCTTGGAAAGCGTTGGAACGCTTTTCATTTTGGGGTCATTTTGCGCCATAAAAATGATTATTCTGGAAACTTGGAATGAAGTAATCATTTGACACACATGTTATTTGTCCAGACCTTCATCAAATGGTATACAAATCTCGGAAAATTAATTCTAGTCCCGTCATGTCAAAAAAAAAACATAGTGGACCTCCGTTGACATAGTAGTTTGCATTGTCAAATAGGTACATGTACAAGTTTTATCACCAAATGCTATAAAGATAATGATTGTTTGGTTTTAAACTACATTGTAGTCGAATTATTCTTTCTTAGACTTCCTGGTTTTGGGTGAATTATAAAATCGAACATATTGTATCTTCCTTTCTCAAGTTTGTGAAATTATGAACAAAAATTTTAAGGATAACTGATCCTTTTGGGAATTTATAGGAATCAGATAGGAATCAGATTTTCATCATTTTTGTCCATCCCGCTTGCGGGGAGCTCGACTTAGTCGCCACTTTTGGCGTAAAGTTCGGTGTATGTGCGTCCGTCCGTGCATCCGGATTTGTCCGGTCTATATCTTGTTAATTCTTTGAAGGATTACAAAATGTTCACCATGAAAGGGTGGTGTGTCGCACACAAAACGCAGGTCCGCTGCTCAAAGGTCAAAGTCACACTTAGATGTCAGCGCAAAATCGGCGTCCGGAGCGTAACTTCCACATGCATGGATTTTAATATAACTCGGGACAAATTTTCACCAACGTCAGGTCAAATAACAAAATAAAACTTTATTTGCGAGTCTATATACAATGATGGATTTTCATATAAGTTAAAACAAATGTTCTGCAAGGTGAGGCATGGTGAGTTGAGTTGTAATGCGCAAAATGAAAGTCAAGGTCACATGAGGTCACAGTTCAAATAAAATATCGAAATTTGGTTGTTAGCACTGTATCTTGCTTATGCTTTGAAGCATAATACTTAGAGGTCAGAGGATTTTTGTCAAGCCTGATTGCGCTGAGATCGACATAAATGTCAAAATGGTTGTGCAGTGTACATGCCATAAATTCTTTGTGCATGGAGGAATTTTCAAATAACATAAATTGAGTGTTTAAGGCATAAATGTTCATCATGAGATTCGTGTCATGCGGATGAACCAGGTCACCTAAGATGATGCAATGTCAAGTTTTTGCCTTTGGTATAAAGAGGATGTGTTGCGCACTTCTCACTTATGTATACATCTTTCTCCTTGATCTGGAGCTTTTAGGTTCAGGTATGAATTAAGACAAGCGGGCTCGACAATCTGCCCGTGGGCATGTCTTGTTATTCTTTTCTAGAAAGTATAAAATATTCTTTTATAAACCATGCCCATAAAACAAAATGTAGATTTATGTTTTGTCGTAGTTTCTTATTTGCATTGAAATATCAATCATTTACATTCTTTCTATTTTTTAAACATGCATGCTCTTTGCATATCTATATTACTTGAGAAAAATGTCTAATGAATACCAGTAGGTAGAAGAAAGATGCTGAGTTTCGAACACTAGACCTCTCAATTCGGAAGCGAACGTCTTATCCTTGGATAACGGTCTGTACAGCCGATAAATAAATAGGAAAGCAAGGCTACTTGTACATACTAGAATAACGTAGTGTAGTGTAAGGGGATGTAATCAATAATACATTGGAGCAAAATATGCAGCATTTTATCCTTTTTGTCTTTATATATATCTAACGTGTGTAATACATTTTAGTTTTTATTATTAATGTTTTAATATAAATTGATTTATGAAAAAAAGCACAAAACAAAACAACAATCACGAAAAATAAAATATTGATTAACCAATCATGCTAAAGATCACGTGCCTTTACGTACAAAAAACAAGCATCCATGCTTTAAAAACTAATTGCATTCCAATATCCAGCGAATTATGAAAAATCTTCTTTTCTTCAACCCATTTCTTAATCCTGTTCAATTTTGCGTATAACATCATCGAATAGCATTCGGCCAAACATTCTATAAAGCATTCTTAGAAGGTCAATGAAAACCCATTTAAGAACTTGCACAGGATAAAAATAAACATTTAAACTACGTTCCGATGTACATAATTATAATTTTGGATCTTGAAATAAAGCTTTATCAATAATTTTGCTGTACATTGGCTTGATCCGTCTCGTGCAGATATCGGTATATTAGATGTATATGCAAAAATTACCTCTTGACTGAATATCAAACGATGTTTAAAATGTGTAGCATTATATTTTATAACGATATATTATGATCCGGGTTTTTGAAAAAAAAAATCATACTCATTTAAATAACGTAATTTGGCACTAAATGAAGTAAGTTTGCCATAAATTGTTAAAATGAAATACATGGACGTGCATTTATTTAAGATATTTCTCTGTGTGTAGACACTTGTAGGATTAACAAGACAGTGTCGCGTGCAATAACTACGCTGTCCCATTAGGGCAACCGCGTCAAACACACAACACCAAAGAACAAAACCACGATGGTGAAAGGTCGAAAGTGCAATGGTGATATATATTTTACTATCGTACTTTCGACATTTCATCATCTCACTTTCGACTTTTCACCATCGTAGTTTCGTTATTTCGACTTTTCACCATCTTATATTTATGATTTTTTTGGTTCGAGTTATATGTGTTTTGTGCTAGCCACAACGTGACACCGTAAATAACCTTACCTTTAAAAAGGAAATAAAAATTAAGGATTTTTTATAATTACATGTTAGCTCACCAGATCACAGTGTACTTATGGTAAGCTATATTGTGATTACCCTGTGTCCGTCGTTTACTTAAACAATATCTCCTCCATAGAGTAATAAAAATATACAGGAATGATTCTAAGAGGGTCTTCTAGAAAATGTTTAAATGGTCTGCTGAGCAAGAGAAACGCAATAAGTAATCAACTTAAGATGACAACTCTTCGTGACTTTTATGAAGCTTAAAAATGAAATTTTTTTAGGAAGCCCTTTAAATAAATTTGATTTGTTGAACAAGACGGCCACCAGAGTGAACAAGAGCTGTCGATAGCGTGATTGACTATTACTATTGCTTGGATAATGAACAATTTTCCTAGTTTAAAAAGGACCACCATTCTGTGAAAATCTATGTTAAGAGTAAGGCCCATGGGCCTTGGAAGGTGACTTATTATGCTCTCCAATAAGTTTGTGCAGTTGCAACCCATTCCCTTCAGTAGATTCGGGGTTACAAACCTGCACGCAAAAACTTAACGAATATGATGCCGACGCCTAGGTAAGTACAAAATTTATAGTTCTCCATATTCCTCGAAATGTCGACCTGAAAATGGACATAAACTTTAAAGAAATTTCTATAGATTGTATAAGGAATTATCAATACGTTGTTCTTTTATAAAAATAGTTTCTGTTATTGTTCTGGTCTGCTGTATAAAATGGCCGTCACAGCTGAAATAGAACAAAATCTTTTATAAATGCCATCTCATCCTCAATCCTTGCTAAACGATTTTGATGAAACTTTACAATAATGATAATTAGGAGGTCCTTCACAAAAGTTGCTAAAATCGTGCCTGACTTCTGAACAAGATGGCCGCAAAAGCTCTTATATAAATAGGATTAAGAGACATTTCCTATTCAACCATGCGACAGGTTTTGATGAAACTTTACATGAATGAGAAATGGTCACCAGAGCTAAAAATAGAAATAAGCTTTAAATGCATTCTCTCAGTTGATTGGTAGATGTAGCTGAACGTCTACAGGAATGAATAATTATAAATGAAATAAAATAATGGTCTACATCTCTAATATTTCACATAAAGTGTTCCGTATTTGATATCTACATATGTTTATGAAATATTTTTTCTTGCTTTAAAATCGCCCAGTCGCAGGTTTATCAAAATTATATTAGAAAAATATCGAAAGGGAAAGAGCTCTGATTTTGTTAGGGGAATGTCTTGTCAATGTCAACCATATATTCTACATGCAGTGAGCGATTATAGGTCATCGTAACCCTCTTGTTTCAATGTAATTCTGATTGATTTGTTGACTTGCTTATGACATTCCTAACCAGTTAGATAAGCCTATTCTATTAATAAAGACAATCAATTGTGCAAAGAATTCCTTTACACATTCCACTTATGTAAATTTTGTCAATGTTTATATTATTAAATCGATCACCTGTATTGTAACGAGTGTTCTATACCTGAAAGTTAACATTTCATTTTTGTTTATCTAAACCGGAAAGTAACTCAACAGATGAGGCAATCAGATAAGACAAATTGAATTACAAGAATTTCAACTTGATCACCAATGGTATCATTTTATAACATTACTTTTTGTTTAACTGAAACAAAATTTAATAATTTCATTTGAAGTTCATGTATAACCAGTTTGCGTAAGATTTAGTGAACCTAGCGCACTCATGTCTTTTGATTTTTAGGTTCTTTTTCTCTATATACACAATTAACATTTTTACTGGATCTTTGAGCATGAGCGCAAACGATTTTTTTAAACTGTACAACCACAAAAGTAAGTACCATTTTACGTTTTAGAAGAGACTCTCTAAAAGAAACTTATTACAAAGACATCGTTGGACCTCATTTGTAAAAGAAACATGAACCAATCAAGAAACAAGTTAAAAGTTGTGAAGTTAAATAACATTCTTCACACCTTCGGTGTGAAGGTTTTAATAAGTAATGGTGTTAATATAATATGAAGGTTTTATTGTGTAATTGTGGTATTTTAGTGTGAAAGTTTTTAACAGAATGAAAGTTTAATAGTGTTGTGAAGTGTGAAGGTTTTATAGTGTGAAGGTTATTTGATTTAACGGTATAATGGTTAAACAAAAGCTTTTTTATGGTGAGACGGTTTCATGGTGTAGAGGTTAAAGGATGTGAAGGTTTTAAAGATGTGAAGGTTTTAAGGTGTAAAGATTTTATGGTGTGACGGTTTTATGGGGTTAAGGATACTTATATATCAATTTCTGTTTATAGTCATGAATCTACATTTTTTTAATGTCTTCAATTCATTCAAAAAGTTATTCGATTACATACAATGAGAAGATATCGACATAAAACAGTGCATGTCAGTTATGTAAATAATAATACCCTTAATTAAACGATTATCATGTACAACTTAAATTGTATCTATTTGTCTAAAACAAACAATGATAGGTGACAGTACATTTATGTCGATGATGTCACCAGTACAATGTACTACGAACAAAATACCTTAATCATTTCTGTTTAAAATAAACAATAAACATTCACCATGCACTTATCAAGGAACACTAATCTTTCAACAATTAAGGATGAGTATTGTTAACTGATAATGTTGATAAACTTAAGTCGTAATTTTTATTTGGTGTTGGTTATATTATTAGAAAGCAGGAGGTAGAGCATATCAGAACCAGTGGACAATGTATGATAATAGCTGAAAATCAAATGGTAACATAAGAAATGAAGCCAAAATTCTTGAAGCAAACCAACAGAAGAACTGTTGACAGACAAATAAAACGTCCTAAAGAATGTGACAGACAAACGGTGACTCAAACTGGAAGTGTAGGCTCTCTAATAGAGAAGAAAGAAAATGAAGAATTCGATGAAGATTTTCTCCAAGAACTCGACGCATGTGAAAACAGTCAAAGTGGAACCTTATTGAATCAGGAAAAATGTGGAGGCACATTACAAACCGATTCCAAAAGAACCCATTTGATGACAGCATTTGGAACTGCAACAAACTTGGATCCATTGAATGATAAAAAGTGTAATGAATCACTCGTTGAACATTATTCTGGGCCAGGTAAGGAACTTGAAAGTTCGCACGTCGGAACTGCTCTTCACAACAAGAAGAAAAACAGGAATCGTCGACAACGAAGAGGCAGGCGCAATAAGTCACCCTTTGAAAATAAAGTATCTGAAGAAGATAATGAATGCGATCCGGTTCTAGAGATGACAGGGAGAGGAAAAGTTTGTAACAAGATCGAGAACATCAATCATGCTAAAAAGGCGGCGTTGCCAAAAACAACACAACCAAGGCATGGCATTTTTAATGATTGTACAACACTTAAAGATAATGTTCCAAGAAGACAAGGTGAAACTCTTGATATCGGCAGCGAAACAGAAAATAAAAATTATGAGAGCAAAACCGAATATGTTGATGCTTCATCTAGTGATAGATATGCGAAACAAACTGACCCGGAACCAGTTCGTATTAATCTGTCAAGAATCCCTTCGGCGGAAATCCGAAACCAAATTTTAATGGAAATCTATAAAACGATGGTGCGTTCAAGAAAAGAGGTTCATTCTCTTGACGAGCTCTCTGGTATGTTTCAATCTATCAAAAGTTTTCATATTATATATGATAATATGACAGATATAACGTCTCTGCTGGAAAGAAATGAAGACAAATTTGTCATTACCTACAGTGAAATGGACGAACCTTTGTTTTCTGTCAAAACAGACATGGCAATATGCGCTATTTTCACAAATGACACGTGCCAAAGTCACATGTGTCACGATTTGCATATTTGTAAATACTTTTTACTCAGTAAGTGCTCTATAAAGAACTGCAAGTTCGGCCATAATCTTTCAACAGATCATAACAGAAAGGTGTACAGGCATTATGCTCTTGACGGCGTAGATAAGGAATCCAAATTGCGTTTGCTAAGGTACATTGAAAGTAGAAATATTTCCACGATGCCTTTGATGTGTAAATTTTTCAACAACGAAGGTGGTTGTAAAAAAAACAATAATTGCACACATCTTCACTTATGCAAGAACTATATAAATAATGATTGTAAATTCAATAAAAGGTGTAAAAGATGTCATAACATACTGGCTAAACAACCACTATCTGTGCTAAAAAGGTATGGTTTAAATCCAAATAGTTTCAACATTGACAAACTACTTAGTATATTAAAAGATACTTTGGAAAATGGAGATGTTGTTCTGAAAAGAGACATTCAGCATAACAGAGGTGTAAGAGCAGATCGACACAATAGCTTGAGTAGTATAAATGATGTACACGAATCAAGTACAAGTGATACATCATCAAGCGAGATGTCAGACTCAGATGAAGATGATGAAACTGACAACGATTGGAAGGAACAGACGTTAGAATCGTATGGATTTGTAGAGCAGGACTCATCCTTTGAACAAACTGATGGTGAACGCCAAGGAACTCCTGAGAATGACCTTTCGTTGCTGCACAAAAATGAACACATTGCAGATTGTGGTGAAAGAAGACCTTTTTGTGGGCATTCGACTTCACTTACGGGACAGAAAAAGGATTTACCCACTGGCAATGGTCATCAGGGTGACACAGAACCAATAATGACATTTGAATGTAAGTTATTTAGTAACATATCTCGGAGGTAATCAACTATTTGGTTATATGTGAACATAAAGTGATGTTTGTTATTTTTTATTTGATGTCTTATTTTGGTAATAAATGCATTTATCTATTCAAATCTAATTATAGGCACTACTAGTACGGACCCAAAATGAATTTTGCAATATAAGTAATCAGTTAAACATATTTTCAGCACAAATAGAGAAAAAGCAATTCGTGGTCCGAAAAGTGAATGGACGCTTAGTTATATGGAACAAATTAGGAAACTGGTATAATATGAATGAAGAAGATTCAGCGAGATTATTGCAGCTACATCAAAATTTCATTTCTTTCGCAGAGAAACTTGATGACCATGATGTTTAACAAAAGTTAAGTAGGTCTGCAAATTTGTAACGTATTTTCTTGGGACAACCACATGTTTATATTCTATTATACACGCCGTTTCATATAATTTAAATAATTTAAAAAGTATTCAAAACAGAGAAGAATCCTCATTGGTAAACTTATAAGACGTTTGAATTTAATATGCCTGTGTATGATCGGCTGTTTGCCTTATTGTTTAATAATAATAAATATTAAACAATCGCTACCATTAGCTAGACATCAACGTCTTTTTCATATTCCTGTGCGTTCTGGAGAATATGTTTGAAAAGATTAGTGTATGTCATTAATCAGTATGAGAGTGTATTATTGATTTATTATATTAACTGTCTGTTTTGTAGGTGGTGCAAACGATCACGAATGACGGGACCTGACTTCTTTCAGCCATTACATGATCTAAAATCAGAGAGCAAGTAACTAGCTTCTAAACTATCTTCAAAGCACTTCAAAGTGGCTTCACATAGCAAACTCATTGCAAATGTTTGAACTTATCGTAGTATAAATACAGACGGGAAAGACTTTTTTTAAATCCCATACCGAAGCATACTATATATAATAAGTATTTTGTTTAGATTAGAGATATTATTCCAGTAATATGTGATTCATCTCAGATCATGTGTTTCATAAATAAACTTATAAGTTGTAATTTTAAATCAATGTGGTTATTTGTAGTATGTATGTAGGTGAAGGGAGATAAGATTAAAACTTCCGCATTATTACATAGATACAATAAACACAACCGAAATGCACTTTATCAAATTTACATGTATGTTTAATAACAGTTTCAATATTAAGTTACCTCACGTGATAATAAGAGCTTAGATACGGCATAGAAGAACAAGAAGATGATAATCGGTTTTGCTGAACAAATTATGACCCCCGAGTGCTTCTGTCCAAAGACATTATTCATTCAGAACCGATTGTCACTTTCCAGCCGTTGAACTGTATTTATGTTTTTAAAAACAGGTTTGGGAAATACTTTTTTATACAATTTCAATCATTTGTTATATTTTTTGGAATAAGAAAGGGTTTAAATTGATTGTTTTGCCTCTATGTTGGGGTTTGTTACAGGGTTTTGTACAACTAAAAAGTGGCTAATAATTTTTTTATATTTCCCGGGAAAACATTTGTTTTTTTATTTTCTACATACACCCTTGTTATTTTATGATATTTGTATAAACAAATAAAAACAATTTAGCAGCAAATTTTGTTCCATCTTTATTACTTGATGATTTGATGACGATGATGGTGGTGGTGGTGGTGTTGGTAGCTACACGTATAACTGTAATGATTATTATGATAATAATGGAAATAAAAAAAAAATTATGATATTGTCCAGCAATATTGACCTGGCACTTCATTAACTTTCGTAAGGTCATTTGAATAAACACTGGCCAGTATCTATCGAATATATCGATATATTTGCTAACTTCACTCGTCGGTCAGGTGTGGTGTATTGGTATAGATGTCGGACTACCGATCTGAACGTCTGTGGTTCGAATCTTTTCCAACATCACGTGATTCTTTTTAAATTTACTTGCCAGAATTAATTTGAAATCGTGTTACTACAACTGGTTTTAGAATACCCTTTAAAGGATGTTTTTATACACAACTATATTTTGTTATTTCATTACAGAATCGTTCAACAGAATTCTTTGTGACATTATGCAATCTTATAATTATGCTTTACCTCACACACGCTATAATCATTACTATTTCCTTATACTACGTTTTACTTACTGAAGTAAAACGACAATATTCTTTCACTTTCGATACAATAGAAGCTTCATTTATGAGAAACGAAGCGAATTATACATATATATTGAATCTTTATAAAATGTATATAATCGCTTTTTTATTTCTTCAATTGCTTATTCTTCTCATTTAAATATTAAAACCGAAATGAAATTGATATATTATATCATTTTATATCATTCGATATCAAATCTTATCAGCATTTATCTAAATCACAGTAGTCCTTACGGTATCACTCTAACATTCGTTTGGGTAGTTTATAAACGGACCAGAGACATTTGAATATTTTTTACTAATTAAACACGCAATATTTTTAAGGTTTTCAAACATTTGGTAGTGGGAATGTTGTGTGTGTGTGAGGAAGGGAAGGGGACAGGGACTAAGGGTGGTTTTAGACTATACGGTGGCTAATCTGCATTAGAGATCCTGTATGTTGTAATTGAGGTTGTTACCACATTTAAGTGAAATCTTATATATGTGTATAATTATGCTTCTAAGACAATTTTCAAACATCGAAGAATATATAAAATATGTACTGCAAATGTTTGTTCACATGTTATTTAATCATTAAAATATACATTTTGTATTCATTATATTTAATCATTAAAAATATGCATTCATTCCTTATTGAAAAACTTAGACTTTATAGAAAATAAATTTCTAATTACCTCCCTTTATTTTCATGAAATGTTAAATTCGGTAATATCTTTATAAATAATGCTTTTTGGAACTTACAATTTTGATAAATCTTAATTTGAGCATCATATTTATAATATAAAACCATACAAAATTGTGTTACAGGATCTTTAACTATTGCATCAGACTTACGTTATGCATTTATGATCGTTGCATACGCCCACACCAGAATATGACAAGACTATAGTAATACATAAGTAAAGATTTTTATATTATCATGCCAAACATTCAAAATGAATTATAATCTCTGAAAGAAAGATCAACTGTTAACCAGGCCAAGTTCGAAATACCAAGGATTGGTTTAACAAATATACAATGTCATGTACTCTATATCTGTTTTCAAATATAAATTACTGTTTTCCGAAAATCAAAGAGACATGTATACGTTTTATCAAATATAATGAATAACCTTCAGTTAAGTAGACTTCGAATAATCGATAGACGTTACCTCGGCTGAGATATTGTTCCCATTTTTTGAAAAAAAATCTTTAGCCTTTAGTATTAGCTTACCTTATCTGATATTCGATATCTTAATATCTGAAACGGAATTCCCGATGTAATTTCCCGGGAAACAAGCTAAAAATAATTCCTACTTCATGCAAAGGAGAAAGAATTTACTTTCCGCCATATTTCCCGAATTACTGGTATGTCATATTTTTATTTACTATTACATCTTTTTATTAAAAACAATATTAAATTTCTTCGTTTTCATTAATTTCTAATTTACTCACTGAATTTTAAATACATGCATTTATTTGGTACAAGTGCACTGTATTAGGATGATAATCTTTTCTTACAATAGATTGTTGTAACAAGTCGATTGAAAGGAAAATAATTTATTTAAATCTACTTAAAAATTGTTGTTGTTGTTTTTTATTTATATTCTCCAATATTTATATTTGAATGAATCATATCAATAATTTTAATTTATTAATTGTATGTGATACATATAATGTATATAAAGGGATTTCATGCAAAACGAATACTCATTAAGAAACAATACGAAACCGAAAGTAAATTTAAGTCTGAAATATAAAAAATAATACCAACGTTGTTAGCATCAATACATTTTTTAAATATTTTACAGATGTATTTTGAAAAATAACTAGAAATTAGAAAAGCACAAACGAAATCGACTATATAAAGTGTAATAAAACATTCGCAGAAATTTTGAAAGACAGAAAGGAACTTCAAGGATTATTATAATATAGACAAATACTTACTTCAGGGATTGAAATGGGTTTTAAACGACGTCCGAGTAGTAGACGTGTTGGCACTGAAACGGAAAACGATTACTCGAGAGATCAACGGCGAGGAATCGTAATACCACATAGAAGGGAACGCATGAGGAAGTCATCTTCACCAGACCTTACCCCTGAAATGACCTCTTACACACGTCGTCGAAATCGAAATGATGATCATGATATGTGGGAGGCGTGGTTTATGAGTTCTCGGGATCGTTCCTCTATTGCTGATACATTTGATGAAGTATATTCAGGAGAGATCATCGATTGTATCTAGAGTTCTTCTTTTCCCCGGTCGTATCGCATCCTTTATCCGCAAAGGAACTATAGGACAGTTTTAGAAGATATGGTATTCCGAGGAGAAGCCCGATTCGCATAGCTTTATCCTTGAGACCATGATGTAGACCGTAAGACCAATTATGTAAGGATTGTGAAAGGATTTGATCAAAGAGAGCTTTTACGTAAGAGGAAGAGGTTACTTCAATAAAAAAAAAAAAGAGCTTGGATTTGCTGAGCAAAGAAGAAAACACAAGACAACAGATAAAAGAAACCTGTCATGGACGTCCGGGAAATTTTCTAACAGTGCGAAGACTTCGCGCGTTCCACTTTCGATTTGTAAGTTTTACAACAACGAAGGAACTTGCAAACGAGGCCAATCATGTGACTACTTACACGTATGTAAATACTTTATAAATAATGATTGTAAGTTTGGAAATGGCTGTATGCGGTCACATAATGTCCTAGACGTGCAACCAAGGTCAATCCTCACAAAATACGGAATAGTTCCTGATTATTACGATAGCAGAGACCATTTTGATAGAGGGGAAGCAACACGATTGGTAAAGGAAAAGCTTGACAGTCAGGATGCAAAACCGCAAATCGATATATCAAGGAAAATGTATTCGGAAGAAACTCAAAATGCAAAGGTACGACCATTTTTAACGCATGGAAAATCTATTTTTAACATCGTTTCTGACATTGGGAATACGTCCGACATGGATAGTGGGGACAGTATGGATAACAATAACAAATCTATAATTTCCTCAATATCGAAATCTTTTAACGGAACATCAAAGCATGACACAGATGAACCCCATCAGACATTTACTGAAGAAGATTATATTCCTCTCGAACGTAAACCAGTTGTTGAGTCTAAGACTGCACCTGTCATAAAAAAGAAAAGACTTAAACAGAAAAGGAAATCTAAATTGCAAACACATATTGACATTAAACAAGACTCGACATTGGCTAAGATACAAGACAATGTTAAAGTTCTTGGCCAATTCCAGGCTAAAATCACGGTTGAAAGTAAGTAAATTATTATTAGGTGTACATTCCTATAGTACTATTCTGATTTATAATGAAGAAATTCACACATGCTTTATTTTACAAAGCATAATTATAAACTCTGTTGAATGCTCGAATAACAATTATGCATGATCAAACAGTTTCTCCTAGCTCAGCTATGAAGGATATCAGTATTATTTTATAGCGTGTTGTAAGTGCAGTTTCAAACAAATGTTTATACCCGGTTATCTGTCAAAATTATATATTGAATATCTAATACATACTTTTTGTATCTGATTATATGTATTCATTTATATGCAGCAACCTGTTATGCATGCAAATATTTTATAAACCGTACAATTGCCAATGAAAATTGACTTTACAAAAGTGCAGTACTTTAAAGTTAACTTAAATTACATACAGAGCTGTAATTCAGTTTCAGGCCAGTCCGGGAAGTTTCAAGTACGAAAAGATAATGATCACTGGGAGATTTCTACCATAAGTGGTGAATGGTCAAATTTACCTGAAGATAGTAACAGAGAGATGGAAGATGTGTATTGCAAAGTTATTGAGATCAAGGATAAAGTTGATGGACAGATGAAAGAACAAAAGCTATGTAATATTTCATTTTAATTTTTGATTTAACGAATTTACATGTAAAGTCACAGCTGAAGAGATGAACGATATCCGTCAAAGCCTCTTTCAACTCCAACATTCCTCATCATTAACATACAAGATTATGAGGTTATTGCACATTGTTGTACAATACTGAATTCTATTGAACTCGTACACAGCTGTTAAACCTCGGCGCTAGCCGAGTTTGATATAGGTTTTGAAGCTGTGTACGTATCCAATAGAACCAGTTGTTTTCTCAAACATGTTTAATGACCTCTTTATTTCACACCACTATCTTTGACATGTTGACAGAACTTTGTTATTTCAATTACATTAAGGATTTGAAATAGATTGTTGGTTCTCATAAAATGAAAGCGAGACTATTTGGGGTGTGATATGGAATTGATATGAACCTTTTGGTCTCTGGAAATGTAAACGAGGCTAAATTGATAAGATTTGATCCAATGATGATTTCTATTGGTGCATCACGTGCTGAACACGTGCATTAATTATATCTTATAAGATGTGAAATAAATCATTTTTTATCGTCTTCTTTTTTAGATATAAAAATTTATATATGATAATAACAATGTTTAATTATTTTGAAGGCAAAGACCATTTAAAGATATATGAAAAAATATTAAATATTGCATGTAAACAAACAAGCATATTTTATATCTTTCAGAGATATTGAAGGTAACTGTCTAGATAGAAGAGTTTAACAAAGAAGGAGACACCTACCGGGGTATAATAACTACTTGTACATAAAATGAACTACGAAAAAAAATGACAGTATGATAGCGCATTTTTGTGTGTGATTTTTTAGGGGTGGTGACAGAATTTTGAATCATTTCTACGTTTTATTTTGTAATTGTTAGTTCTGCACATCTTCATTTCGTTTATCATTGGCATAAATATTTTATTCTTTATCTAATAAGAAAAAATGAACATGAAAAGTTTTATCCGACCAAACAACAAGAATATCAAGTATAATAAAGAAATTCAATGGATTGGGTAACTCTAACAATGGTGAATACCTCTTAATTTGCATTGTACAGTGGATATTTGGCACACTTTGCGTTTTAAACCGATTACAGAACAGAAATATTCGTACATACAATTGCAATTAACAAACTAACGGTATATTCTTTTGTTGATACTATATGCTGCAGTGAGATAAATTTATATAGAAAACTAAACGGTATTATATAATACAACAAAAATAATTTATGAACACAAAATAGTTGCATAAATTCGCAAACAATATATATTAAACACATCTTCGCGTTTGTTACTCCGGTTTCATTGAGGAATCATGACGTTTATATTGTTTCTATTATTTGTCAAGTCTTTCTATTAACTATTAATATATGTTTTTATTTAAACAAAGTGACGAGTTGCTAACGATTTAACATTCATCTCAATTCAAGCCACACTTATATGGGAATCTCTTAGAATTCAATATATACTCGTGAAATGTTTAGACTTTGAGGATATGAAGCAGAACATTTTCAAAACAGCTCATACACAATAGTGAATGTTGAATCAAATTCTAAAGAAAAGTGCTTTTGAAAAAGACCGGTTATTGAAGAAAAAAAGAGGACTACAACGGAGATAATAGGACTGGAGAATTTATGTAACATATACCAGAATCCTGGAATAAAGAATGATCTGAGCAAATCGTGTTTGTTTGTTTCTTTCTTTCTTAAATATCCTCGAAATACTATTCCTATATCAATTATTTATATTTTACGTATTGTAATTTACTGTTCAAATGAAAACAAGTTCTTTTATCAGAAAGGCAATGAAAGAAAATATTTCAGGTTTTATAGGCGTTTCCTTTAAAACTTGTTATTTTATCACAAATTCAAAGAACTATCTGACAAGAAGATCAGGGTATTCTGTGTCCAGACATAATTGTTGATTATAATGATCATGATGGCACTTTTGGATCAATATCACGTATATTTGTTATAGAGACTTAATTGTCCCTAGTAACGCCTACACCGGTTTATGTACGGATATATGATGATGTGGATATTATAAGACTCAAAGCCTGTTTTTAATTGAATGAAAACAACAACCTTTTTGAACAGTTCTAAGGAGACCTGTGCCAGATTATAATGTGAAATTGGTATATACTATATAATAAATGTCATATACAGGTTATTCACCGACATTTCAAAAAAGGGTCTTGGCGGCAACAGACTATGTGTCTAAATAAATATACAACGTATATGTGGTATCCGACAAAGTTAAGACCCTTTGACTTTTCGCAAGATAGAGAAGCAAACACTACATAATTATGCGTTGATTATAAATGCTTTTGCAAGTCCTAGGAGTCTTTGCAAGTAAATTCAACTTGATAATAAAACGTTGCAAAATCAACAATTTGAAAGTAGTTTCCATTCATCAATATTAATAATATACTATGCTCATATTTTGGTAAAATACTTTTATTACAGAAATGTACTGAAATCTAGTACATGAAAATACTTTCTGAATATGTCTTTTTTGAATAAGTAAATGTATTTACTATGTTTGGGAAGCTATAATCCCTATTACTTGTCAAATTATTTTGGTCTATTCTTATAAAAACTGAAAGGTTTTGTTTTTTCCATGACACTATGTAATAATACTATGATTACCCGCAGTATTTAGTGCTCGCCAATTTTTAAAAGCCAATCACCGACGAGGATTTTTCAAATTTTCAGGTTTCAAATCTTAATAGAACATATTTTATATAAACTGGACGTTTTATATTATAAAACGCAAGTAGGCGGAGCTAAGTTTCGAAGAGCGCTAAAGTGAAATATACGCATGTGCAGAGATCTTGAAGTTTACTCCTACTAATCAATATTTATGCATCATGTTTTTTTCCGTACACGCACATGTATATCGTCACTACAGCATAGAATTAAAAAAAAGAGGTTCATTGAAATAAAAACAGCAAAATAACAGTAAAAATGATTCATTACTTACGGAACCAGTATCATTTTATAATTTCCAAATAAAAAGTTCACTTATTCCAACAAAGTATGTATGTAATATTTCTTACTTTTTAAGTAAAGATTGCAGCCCGTGCCGTTGCAAAACCGAAAGTGGGGTGTTTTTATTAATTTTACTTTTATTTTTGACAATATACTGCCATTTGTCCAAAGATGATATGTATATGAACATAATAAATATGTATGATGCATATATAATCAAGCTACAGGTTCATTTCAGCCCGAAAAATATGTCAAGGTGACGGGCGAAGCAAGACATGTCGACTTTTTGTAGCTTATTGTAAAGTTGCAGTACATGAAAATCGGGCACATGACAAATCAGCACATAAATAAAACATTCAAGTGTTCCGTGGTATACATCTTTTTTACGTGTCATACCTCCTTTCCTTATTACAATGAATTTTTACTGCATTGTTATCCATCGCTGGTTTGTTTTTAGCAAAGAATGACCTGCACGTATGTTCAAAGTGTGTACCGTTTGAGAATATTTCGCAAAGAGGGTACCGATATGGATATGCACCGTGATATTGTCTGATTTACTTAGACAGAATGCGGGAATAAGCTATGCAAAACACGTGACCCGAAATATGTACCGCTACCTCTTTCAAATATGGTTGTACACATTTAGGCAATCGTGTGACGTCACGCAGTGTGTTTGGCGGAAAAAATTGGCGGAGCACTAAGCCGGTTAGAGTGCATATTGGATGTTCTTCGTAAATAAGAAAGCTACAGTCGCTTCGCAAGCTCCGCTCCTTTTTAGCTTTCTTATTTACGAAGAACACCCAATATGCACTCCAACCTATACATAAAGTTTGAACCGTAACGTATTTTCTCTGTGTTTTTCAAAAGATGTTTATTTTTCATTTCAAAAGAGACTGTAAAGTAATTATAAGTGTTTTTAAATATCAAATTTGAGCATATTATATATTTAAGTATATAGAATAAATACACTAAGGTACATGGTCAATGGACCATTTTAGGCGTATGGCCGTGTCCTTGTGTTTAGCTCTTCTGGAATAAGCTTTGATATTGATATTTTATTGTCATAGCAAAACATCCACCCTTGCTAAGGCTAAAAAAGTCCGGTATTATAACATCTTTATCAATTCATTACGTTGAATTATGCCAATAGTGCTAACTACACATTAAAACTCAGGAATTAATATTTTTTCTTCTGCAAAATGTGCTTAAAAATGTTGTGATCATGGATTAAGAACAAGAAGAAAATAGCGTTGAAATGATTTGTGATACAAGAAGCAAAATGAAAACAAAGTGGTAATTTGAAATACTAAATCACTGTTAGTAATTGCCAAAACGCAAAAAGAAGCAAAGAATGGATTACGTGTATGGTCAAAGAATATCTTCATAAAAATTGGCAATGGTTTATAGTTAGACAACTGATAAGCAATGTATTGAATAAGGAGATGACTGGAAAGTTATATTCATATATATGTAAAGCCGCGACTTATGACTGTCGTCCATAAAACCGAGCATGCATTTTTGTTTGAACCGTTTTTGGGGTTCTTTAATGTGCGTAAAGCACGGTCATTGCAAAACAATTAAAATCCTTCTTAAAATAGCATTATAATATTATAACAATGGTAAAGTTAACAAAAATATTTCATAAGAGCTAGCTGTATACCCTTTATCTATTTTATATACATCATGCTTGTTTAGTAACTAGTACAAGTGTTACTGTTGATAAAGTTAACAAATATTTCATAAGATACAACTTAATACCCTTTATCTATTACATGTATATAAACATAATGTTTGTTTAGTGACCAGTATTATCACCGGTGTTAGCGTGTGCTTTGTGTTGCACCCCGAATCCCAAAATATATGATAAACAAAATCAACAAGGAAATGCGACGTTCAATGAACGCAACCCCCACACGACCAAGCAAGAAAAACCAGTGCCAAGGAGCCCAGGAGGACTCCAAACTAAAACAGGGACAGGCTAATCTCTAAAAGATACATAAGAAATAATAGTAACCGTCAAGAAAATCAAAGGAAACAAATAAATGATTGATTTATTTACCCAATAAGTAAAGGAGACAGAGGAAGGGGATAGAAGACTCAGGAAGGGGGAGGGGGAGTGCATCACACGCAGGAACCTCTACAGTGTAGCTGAGGAAAGAGGGTGCGGAAATGTATCTGATGGACCTCTCTGTCTCTCTCTGTCTGTCTCTCTCTTACTCTTATTTATAATATTCATAGTGACTTAGACAGAATGAGAATAATCAGGTTTATGTTAGATTCTTCTATATATCGGTTTTATAGCCGTAGCTAAGTATATGGAACTTTAGCGTGGCATTTTTGTGCACTACATTATAATGATATACATGTATACAAATTGTATTCGCTCTAAGAATATCAGCTAAAGAAAAATCAATAAGCATGATCGTCATTAGTTTATTTTTGTATCATGCATAATTATATACAAACCTTTTTATTCATGGACCACATACTAGGTTTTTATCAGTGTATACAAGAGCGAATTCAAGTGTTTTTTTTTCTTCTTCGAAAACCGGATTTGACACAAATTCAATATCTTTATATTATCACTTGAACAAACATATGCGATGCAATTGTTTTCTTTTATTTTTTCTGGCTAAACAATGCATACTACTGAAAGACGCTTTAATTTCAGTGTAAAATTTACAGATAATTAACAGGAAAAATTGCGTATTGACACATTTCAAATATATCACGTTTGTATATCATTTAGCCAATGACTTGATTTCATATTTTATTATGCAACGATCATTTTCGGGAAACCAATAAGAAAGGATTAGTTTAAATACCAGAGATCAAAGCTGTAATACGTTTTTGAAAATAAATACTGTCAAGTTCTAAAAATAACGCAAGTATATCATTTAAATTTATCGATATGTAGATAAACCAAGTGTTTACTGAAAACGTTGATAAATCAGTTATTTGGCGATTGGGACGTTAAATCAATTGTATTATACAAGTAAGTGTTTATTTTAAATATCTATAGTAATAATCACATCGAAAGAAAGGTTTAATTATGGTAATATGTTTTTTCTTGTTGTTGTTTTGTTTGTTTTGATAAGATTTTAAGAATATTATTTGTAATAAACTCAGTTCTGATTTATTTTAGATCGATTATTATGAAAGCTGAAGTTTCTTTTGAGCATGCATCAAGTTAGTAATGCTCATGATCACTGGGTATTAGAGGAAGATTATAGCCAAGTTTATCTGCATAAAATATTTCTGACAAATTTATTAATAAAACTTTTGAATTAACAATAAACTAATAAATGATTTTTAAGGAATGACCCCCAGTTGGGCACTATAAGGAATTATAAAACATTGATAACAAATGTCAGTTTTATGCCTTTTATGCCTTAATTGGCACATGTATGAAAAATTTGAACAACATTGAACGTACTATTACCAAAATGAAGGGCTGTTTTAAGCGTATGTGAATTTCCCCTAAGTATAATAATTGATATTGTCATGTACCATACATGTTATAATATTGATCATTATTTAGCAAATACCTATAATAATTACAAATTTAGATTAAGTATTTTTCTTCCCAATAGGGATCTGGGAGATACAAAAATAATATTAAAAGAATCAAACGAAAGAGAAAAATGTCCTTCTAGGGTTTGAACTTTCACTTTCAATGCAGTTGAAAGTAATTGAAGCCTATTCAAATTTTCTTCCACGCGGAGGTTATGCATTAGGAGGGTTACACCTTAATACACTCAATGTCTGTATCATTCTACTTAGAAGACAGTCGTGTTAATTTAAACCATTAACCACATTTGGTATGCGGATGTATATTAAATTTCTGCTCTTTTTTTACCGGAAAATATCAAGTTGTAGTACACTTGGGGTTTAATTCATATACTGCTGCGGATTGTTTGCGTCCGCGCCGAAGCGCGGCGCCCCTTTATGGATGTGAAAGGGCGACAGCAACTTCTCGAGCCTTTTAGTCGGTCATAATAAAAGCCGATCATTCCGATCGGTATGAGGGTGCTTGATTATTATTAATTAAAAATGAAATGTTGCGATATGTACAATGAATAGCGAACTGGAGGATTTCCCAATGCAAACATTTTCAAATGCAATAACCTTTTCCGTCTCTTCGGTTTTTTTATTTATCATTTTGTAGTACACAGTGGGTTATCATGGTATGTTAAAATAGAATGATGATGAGTTGATGACCTAAATATTCCGAAAATCTATTTATAGATGGATGTACTCCTATCGGTAATTCCGGTCTCTCCCGGTCTATTTTGACCGGGATACTAGTGACCGCACGTTTATTGTCCGGTCTCTCCCGGTTTTGGAGTAGATGTTTGATATCGTTACAGAACAGAACAAATATTTTACAGATAAATAAGCTTTTTTCCAAAATGAATGTTTGTCACTTAGTTTGGTTACAATAATTAATAAACATATATCAACTCTCAAATTTATTGATTATTATTATACATAAACATACAATTCGAGAAAAAAACCCAACAACAACAACAATAGCATGTTTCATTTTATCTATATGAGATAAAAACAATTAATATGTACAATAATTGTGAAAAAATGTACATTTTTATGGTTTTAATATGACAATATCAACTTTGAAACATTTTATTTAATTTGTTATTCTTGTTTAGTAAAGATGCCGAGGAATTATTCAAAGTTACAAATTAGATTTTATTAATTATTTAATTGATTGATAATTTAAAAAATGATAAAGAAAAATACAAATGTACATGTACATGGTTTAAGAATAAACAATATTATATATTGAAAGATTAACCATAATTTACTGACTATTTCCAGTTAAGTTTTGACTTATAATCGTCGGTCAATATGACAATTGAATTCTTAAAATTCATTTTACAATTTTAATAAAAAAAAAAATAGAGTAGTAAACGTAAAAAACTCAGTATCAAAATAGCACATAAAAACACAAAAAAAGAGAGGAAAACAATATTCATAAAATCTGTATTTTTGTTATTAAAATAGATATTACAATTATTGTATAATAAACAATAATGCTCAACATGACATGGTAATATAACCAGTGTCATATTTTTACTAAGTGTGAACAGATACCTTAAGAGGGGGTCTTCGCTAATAGCGATTACATAATAAGGGACAATTCCACAAGTGTGGTGTTGATCATGCGTGCAATAACGGCATGCTACCGGAGTCGCCTCTGAGTCGTAATAAATCTATTGTCAAAACAATGTACTGATTACTATTTACTATTTACAAAATCTAAAAAAGATGAATTAATGGTACAAATTACAGAAAAGATCCGAATGCACATATGGATTATAAATGATTGTATACATGTATATCCGTTGCTATTAATAATCACGATCATAAAGAAATAACAAGTGATATTCTAATCTCTAGCATGCCAATCAAAGTTCATAATGAACAAAGTCTTCCGTCCGTTCATTCTGGTAAAAACGTATTAACCATTGAAAAGTTTATAAGAATATCTTGAAATCATATGTCTACTAGTTCATCTTCACTTTCTGCATTTCTTGCTTGGACGCCCTTTGATGCTTTGCATCAATGCTTTTCTTGTAAACTTATTGTTTCTAATATGATTCAAAGGACTGCAGATTACCTAGAATGCATGAAATTGGCCAAAAGCGAGTGGACATGCCTGCTTGAAAGCATTGCTAAACCTACTAACAATATATAATCAGATATAGCTTTATACACTTTAAATGATTGAAATAATTAGGTGTACAATGGTTGGTGTAATTGTATAGGAATATTTATGAGCATCATTTCTTTTATCTAATATTTTATTTGTGATATGGGTATTTATACATGTAATCAAACTTATCAAATCATTCGTTTATTAACAATAGGGAAATTGTTTTTTATCAGTAATAGGGTTACGTTTTTATCAATAAGCGAATCAATGTTCGATATGCATTTTATTTTGTTAATGTATGTAAACATGTATATTTATACTGATTGACTTACAGGTATATTTATGCATTTTCCTATAATTATTTTACAAACAGTGCAGTTCAATCACATAAATAATAGCACCTTTTTTCGGTTGGGTTTTACGTCACATCAACACAATATAGATCATATGGCGACTTTCTGGTTAACTGATGTAGGAAGACCTCTTAAGATCGTTTTCTTCTTTAACTAGTTTATGGTTTACATTCGGATCTTTTCTGTAATTTGTACCATTAATTCATCTTTTTTAGATTTTGTAAATAGTAAATAGTAATCAGTACATTGTTTTGACAATAGATTTATTACCACTCAGAGGCGACTCCGGTAGCATGCCATTATTGCAATACATAATCCAGTTAAAGGAAAAATTAACAAAATCATTTTGATGTATTCCATATTCCATATTATAAATATAGTGCTCATATTCTTAGGATTAAAACTATGATTTGAAGTAATAAGGAACGCTTGTATTAATTTAGGGTGTTGGCAGGAAACGAGAGAATGAATGCTGAAGGAATCAGGAATAACAGTGACGAAACGCCAGAGAGTAAAAACAACACAGAGAAAGTCAGTGGTGACGAATTCCTTGAAGTGAAAACGGGTACTATATATTTAGTTATAAAAAGAATAGACTATAATCTTTTAGAAGAAGGGAACATACATATTAATGGTGATGCCTGGTTTTACTTTATATTCAAAATTGTACAAATTTCATATATGTATTAGTTATTGTTCTGAATTGTGAGATTCAGATCATTTTCGCTTTTTTGTTTTATATCTTATACCTCCACAACCAATTTTTTTTGCAAACAAATAATAATTTTCATACATAAACAGTTTATTTTACATGGAACAAAAACGATTATTACAAAAAAAACAACAAAAAACAATTTCATTTCACTTAACTCTTACATGATTTTTACAGAAATGTTAAGTGATAGAATTTTACGGTACGACAGAGACTTCCTTCTACAGTTTGAACAAGACAAAGGTGTATCTACAATGCCTATAACTCTACCAGTAATACCTGATATATTCCCAAATAAAAGTACTAAGGTAATACTAGATTGAAAATCATAAAGTTTTCAATTTTGAATTCTCAGAATAGATATCTAAGTTGCCTTTGTTGCATAAATATCTTAATCAACAAATAATTGTATATTATAAATGCAAGGTAAATGTATTTATCGAAACAAATCTGAATTGTTTTTAAAATGAAATCAAAATATTTACTTAGAGACATATATATATTTCAATATACCAAACTGATAAAAGAACAGTCAAACAGCCTTTGAAATATGAATCCACTTTTTGTATTGCGCAATATTATATAAAAATATCTATCTTTTTGAAATACGAAACCCTTAGCGCACAAAACATTTTATTGCATTTCGTAAAATACCGATCGTAAGTTATCATGATTTCTACGTATTTTAATTAATAGGTTTTTAGATTCTTTTAAGTTATTATATGAAATTTTGCTTAAAGTGTAAATCGCAAAATTGATTTTTATTCTACAAGAAGTAGGCGTGTCATTTAAAATTCCAACACAAAATTAGAAAACACAGAGCTTTCTTGAATGTCAGCATAATTATTATATATGTGAATGCCAGGTTATTCCTGTTTTAGCATATAAATGTTCATTATGTGTAATACGGGTAAGACGATTTGCCTCAATATTATGTATAGCGTTATGTAACGCATGACTAACGTTGCTCTCTATTTATGTTTTACAGTGGAAAAAATCAAAATTACAAACAAATTTGTTGGTTCTAGCCCGATTTTCATTATGCTTGGACTTAAATTGTTTTGCTCTTTTGTCTTTGATGCTCTTCATATTTGTTTCTATTTCAATTATCCAAGATCATGTGCTTACATGAAAATACCTATACTGTTTTTAAAATTCAGCAGACTAAATATAAGCATTGCAGAGACAAAGAGTCGAGACAGAAAATTATAGAGCATGATATGGAAAGAGAAACGTTTGATGATACAGAAGATACGTCATTTTCGGGACGACATTCGAGCTCGACAGAATCGGAGAATCAGGGACCGGCAGACACATTCGAGTACAACGATACCTGCTATATTGTTGTCGACTTCGATGGAATAAATGATGATTCCATTGAAGATAATAAGACTCCTATAGAAACTCTACCCTCAAATACTGGAGCGTTGTCTGAGTATGAATCGGAGGGAAATGATAAAGATAAGAAAGCAAAAGAACACTATATGACGAGTGACCATAGGAAAGATAGGAAGAGATATTCTGAAACTAATAACGCGAAGCTAGAATCCCATCATAAACGTAGACGGTCATCATCACATGGACATGATGAAAGCGACAGAATTAAATCCTCTTCAAATAGCAGAAGCCATAACTTTAGTTATAGACATAAGAGGAATGCTAGTATCAGAAAACAAAAACGTTTCATAGATAGGCACTATGAGAAGTCACCAGGATATAAAAGTAAGGTTGATTTACATGATGCTTTTCAGAGCATGTCACATTATAGGTGTGAAGTTGTTGGCGAAAAGCGCATCACACAAGGCCAAGGTAGTTATAAAGGAAAGGAAGATGTCAACAATAAGCAATCAGAACACATTCGTCCAATTCTATATGAAAATGGAGTATGTATAAAACCTGAGTCAGATGACGCTAGAAATGAAGTGCAAGATCTACAGTTATCACCAGTGAGTGAGCGGGCTTTGTCACCATACGCTGACTTTACAGGATTCTTTAATAATGAAGAAAAGCATACAAATGGTTTAAAAACTGAAAGAAATTGTCTTAATGAAGTTAAATATCTCCAAAATAAAGAAACTGAGATTGGAAGCACACGAAATGAACAGTGCGAGAACGGAAATAATCTTACTACAGGACAAAACCCACCGACCAATTATGAAAATAATAACTTTTTAAAAAACGCACCTATACCTTACAGTGTAACCCCGTATGGTTACAACAACATTCAACAGGCGTACTGCAGGATGCCGTTTCAAACACAACCTGTCTTCCAATACAGAAATCCAGCTCCTATATACCCAGTTCCAAATGCTTATTGTGTGTCACCCTTTGTTCCGAATATCCAAGATCCAAATAGAAGCAATAGCTACAGCAATTTTAAAGGCAGGGGTCAACAAAATCAAAATAATATTGTGATAAAGGAACCAACATCAGTTCAATGTGGCAAAAACGAGTATTACTGGATATCGCCTGAAACCGTGGATTCACTACCATTAAAAGTAAAGAAGAAGATAGTTTCCACCGTGTACCGAGTAATGGTTGAGGGAGAAGATTTGGAATTTTCTCCTGTTAACATTTTGAGTATGATGAAACAAAGTAGCCCAGTTAAAGTTGGGTTTGCCACGGAGGATACATTGCTTGATCTTTTGAAACGCAATGAAGATAAATTCTTATTTCAGAAACGTACGCATATGATATCGCCTAAAACAAATATCAACCTTTGTCCCACATTCACAAATAACCCTTATAGTAAGCACGAATGTATGGATTTACATATATGTAAATATCACCTCCTTGGATGTTGCACAGTGGAGAAGTGCAAATTCAGTCACAAGCTGAACTCCAATCACAACGTTAAAGTACTTAAATCTTATGACCTTTGGAAAATCGATGAGAGGCATATTAAAAGATTACTGCAGAATCTAAACAATAGAAACATTTCAACTACACCACTTGTGTGCAAGTTTTACAATAATGAAGGAGGTTGTCAAAAGGGAGAATTTTGTATGCATTTACATGTTTGTACACATTTCATCAATGATGATTGTATGTTTCAATCAAAATGCAAAAGATTGCATGATCTTAATAACCAACAGGTGAGGAATGTCCTAGAAAAACATGGGATATTTCCAGAGAAATCAAACTTTGACAAAATTCGAAACCTGATTAAAGCAACATTGGCTGACGGAGGAGTTAAACTGAAAAGGGAGCTTTCAACATACCAAAAATCTAAAGAAGAAAAAGTCATAAATAGTAAAACAATCAACCATTGTTCAACTTTACCAAAGATTCGTTCATCAGGAACATATGAGAATTCAAAATTATCAAAAGACATACGAATCAATAGTAAAAACAAAAATATAGATATGCAAGACACAGGGTCAATCTGCTCGGACAAACTCCCTCAAAAACCAAAAGACACAATACAGTCAAAGGGTTCTGAATTTGAGATGAGTTCATTGCCAGATTTCATATCTTTAGACACTTCGGAAAACGATGTTGTCATGTCAAGTTGCTCTAAAACTAACGTATCAGAATCTTCAATGAAGGGAGTAATAGGTACGTCTGGAGATGATCTAGAGCTAATGGAAAATATGTCGGAAAACGATCAATTTAGAATTACAGACACAAGTTCATCAAATAGAACAAAAATCAAAACATCATCTTCTGGAAAACCAATTTTACCCAAATGGAAATCATTGAATCACAGGACCGAAGATAACACTGTAGTTGATACAAATAAAATAACTGACAAAGATTCTATTGAGAAGGCAATAGATGACATTATTCAAAGTGAGGCTGATTCTGATAAAGAATCAGTAGAAAGCAAACAGAAAAATAACAATTCCAATTTGAATATGAATTCAGACGAGGAAAAAACAGACGAAACAAACAACCTCCAACAACTTGACATTAAAATTATTGAATCTACTAATGGTAATACAGAGTATTGTAAACTGGTCGATAACGAGTTGCAGACCAATCCAATGACTCAATGTAAAGCATCGCTAGATATTAAATTTGAAAGTACGTAAATATTTTTCTCATTTGAAATTAACTTTAATGTAGCATATTTTATTTGTACTTAACAATATTCGTTCCTACAATTAATACAGCAATCTAAGTAACATTAAAATATAATTATGTCAGAAGTGAAAAAGAAATGTGTTTATATCAAAATAATAGTTAATAGAAACGAGTTATGAATGCTTTTTTGTACAAAATATTAGTCTTTACTTAATATACACCTTTTATTTAAAGTGAAAATAAATTGAAAAATGTTTAATTATTGCATTTTAATTTTTATCGGTTTCAATAATTGTAGTTACAAGTGGAACAGCTGGGGGATATCGTGTAAGAAAAAATGGTGACAGCTGGCAAATGCAGGTAAAAACAAAAATTGGGACGGACAATGAAGTAACGGATGTACATGGAGAGCAAATTTGGAAAAACATGCAAGAAGACGAATCAGAAAGGCTGAACAATATATATTCTATTTTCAATGATGTGATTGAAACTATAGAAAATAAAAAGCTATATGGGGAGAAAGATATTGCGCTGTACAGCGATGAAAAATTATAAGTAAGGACCTTTATTGATAGCTAAGGGAGCATGCATTTTGTAATCTTTATTCCATGTTTCCATGCCTTGTCTACTTTAGGGCATCTTGTTTTGATTTGTTTAAACACTTTTATAATGTCTTATTAAATTGTCTTTGGCTAAATTCAAAAGTATACTGTCTAATATCATTTGAAGTAGCCCTCACGTGGAAGGGAAGTGAAAGGCAATTTAAATACCAACGTTGCATTTAAAGATAGATATGTTAGTCATCCATTTAATTATTCATCCAACATTCCAAATATATTTGCATTATTTGCTATATAAATGATGAGCATAGGTGACATTGCATTGCCTATTAATAAGTGTTTAAAATAGTGTTCAATATTCTTATATTGTAACTGCAACCAATATTTACTTATTTGCATCGATGTTAAGTATATTTAACAACTTGCTAAAAAAATCGAAACATTACCAAAACTATTAGCTTCTTATCTATTTGGTTCTACAGGTACAAAGATATATCAGCATAATTAAACTGTCCAAAGAACCGCTTATAATTATTTCAGGGTTTTTTTAAAAATCATATACTAACATAATTATTTTCTTCCCTATAATAATATCAGAATTAGAATAATTTGTGATAAATGCAATGGACGTTTGACTAACATCATTTTGTGCGCCTTTAATACCTACTATTTATGTCATTAACTTATTAATTTATGTCACGTTTTTACTTTACATATAGTATTACATCTAACTTTTATTACAATAGTTTTCTATTCTAGGTATTCTACAAACAAAATCATTTTTCATATTACTACATATAATGTGATAATTCAATTAGTGAAAATGTGCAGGTATCTTGCACAATTTTCTTCGATATGATTTGCGGATTAGATCATACCTTTTTTCAATAAAAATGCATCTTTTTAAACATATTATATATTTAAGTTGAATGTTTATTTCAAGATCGTGGCGAAATTAAATCCTTGAAATTTTGATAATTGCACAATGTTACAAATTATTAAAAATTGTTTTATATGATACATTTTTATGTACAGTCATAGCTTTATTTCAGCATAAACATGTGTGATGTATTAATAACTAAACATTTTCATGCAAACTTCAAACTTATAAAACTAAAACCAAATATCAGACACAGCATAAACTATATAGTTATATATCTGGAACAAAGTCAACAAAGATCGGGCAACATTGACTGTATCTGGAAAAAATTCAGGCGGAATCAGACGAGATTCCATGCATCTGGAACACATTTAGGTGGAATAAGACGACATTCAAAGTACAGTTTTATTTGAAACATATACAGGCAAGAAAAGACACCAATCCATGTTCCTGAAACAAATACAGTCGAGTGCAGGCAACAAAATCTGGAAAATGTTCCGAAGAAATAAGCTCTGAAGCATGCTCTGGAGGAATCAAACAATACAGGAGAAGCTGATTGTCAGCCTAAGCATGACATCTAGACTTGTTATCGTGTAAACATTGCTTAAAAGCCCAATAATGCTTTTGCTTGTATTTTTATTTCACAAATTTTAAAGCTTTTTAATGTTGGTGCATTTTTATTTTATCCACAAAGTTACACTTTGGACAATTATCTCAACCATCTTTTTTTCATCGGTTGCTTGTTGGCAATAAGTACTATTATAGTGATTTAGTATTTTGTACGGAAATCAAAATACTACTTTGATTACATTTTGCTACTTTTGTGACAAATTGTTTCACATTTTATGGCCTTTTCGTCAGGTAACAATTATCTAATATTCTCTAAACCATTATTTCAACATTATCAAATTCATGTTTGCCCTTGCTAAAGAAGTAAACGTTTATTTGTCTCTGAGGCATAATGTGCCTTTAAAACTTTTTCTAAAATGATTTTCCATTTTTTTGTACTTACATGTCATTACTTACTACAATTACATGTTCAATAAAATCTAACTGTGATTAAATCATTTTGTTCTTATTTTGTTCATTATAATTGTCTCTTTTGCATTAGGAATTTATAAGGTGATCGTAATATCACCGTTCAAGTCTGCAGTCATATTATTTATATAAATATCCAAAATTAAAATTCGTTAAATAGAGAGTAGCTTTATATGAGAAGCTGTCAAATGAATAATAGAGCTATGAACCACTACAGCGTGTGTACATATCAATTAAACTTGCTTCATAAGATTAACCTGAGTAAACGAATTTATGATTGTTTTATTGGGTTTTATGTCACACCGACACATTATAGGTCATATGGCGACGTTCCAGCTTTACTGATAGAGGAAGACCTCAGGTGCCCCTCCGTGCATTACTTCAGGCACGAACGGGTACCTGAGTAGAACAACCGGCGTTCCTTAAGCTAGTTGGATAGCTTCCTCACATGAAAGAATTCAAAGTCCCTGTCGGGACGAATTTATGAACCCAAATGTTCAGAAATATTCACTTTTTCTTACAACACTGATATTGCTTTTGAATAAGGAAATATAACAATTAAGCTGATACTTCCGGCGACTATCCGCCAATACAACCGATACATTATCTGTTAAATGATCTATAAAATGAAATATTCATGGTGAAAAAGAGAAAGCACCAAAGAACGTCCAAAACGACAGGATTAAATACGTTGCAGGCCCAGTATGATTGAGTCTTTCATTGACGGCATCGGAGAATGCAAGCTACCGTCCACGCCCGTAGCCTCAATTGAAACAGAACAGGAATGTGTTAAATTTTCAGTATCAAAACATCCGTAGATATGTTAACATGGCGATGAGTGTGTAACTGTGTTTCATATGTTTTCAATGTTGAATATATCAATTTTATTTTGAGTGAACTCGATCGGATTTTCACTAAGACTAGGAAAACATTAAGAGTAACATTAATAATTGATAAAAGATCAAGGCGTTTTTGTAACACTATCTTCATGAGATTGAAAGGGTCTCACTGTAAAACATATATTTGGATACTTAACATTAATATTGACCATTTTTCGAGTTTGAATTAGAATCTCCTGAGATGAAAATCTTAAAATAAACCAAGTTAAAAATCCGGTAATAAGTTGATTCTATTCTATAAGAAGATAAATCATGAAATTGTTCATTTTGCGTCTATAAGAAATAAACATTGCTGAACATCATGTCTATTTTTGGAAATAAAAGTATCAGGGAAAACAAATGAAAGCTGCAAATGTAACTAGCTGGACAAATAAATTTGTGATTAAAATGTACAAAATCGTAAAAATCTTCCGATCTTGAAAAAAACAAACTATTTGCATCAATGTCCTGGATGGTCCGCTTTTATTTTATGTCTTTAACGCTCTCAGATAAAATCTAATAAAAACAAACGGTGTACTTAGAAAACTTGTTAAGTTGTAGTTACCTAGACAACCTTTATATAAGAAGAAGTTTAATGATTTGCACTAATATGTGAACATCTGATAACCATAAGCAAAAAGCACATTTTGTACTATTATGATTCAACAGCGAATTCTTCACCTCTTGTTTGTTTGTTTGTTTTATTGGGTTTAACGTCACATCGACACAGTTTAAGTCATATCGCGACGTTCCAGCTTTACTGGTGGAGGAAGACCTCAAGTGCCCTTCCGTGCATTATTTCAGGCACGAACGGGCACGTGAGTAGAACCACGGACGTTCCGTAAGCTAGCTGGATAGCTTCCTCACATGAAAGAATCCAAAGTCCCTGTCGGGATTCGATCCCACAACGGTGAAGGGCAAGTTGTTTGAAGTCAACGACCTTAACCACTCGGCCACGGACGCCCCTTTCACCACTTGTAAAATTATGAAATGTGCTACAGTTGTTTTTTGATAACATATCCTTCACTTTTATCTCAAGCAGCCCCTGATACGTATTTCCTCTGTATGCTACAGTAATCTTATTAATGAATACATACAAAAATGCCATTTACTTGTCTGAAGATCATCAATCAAATGAACTATATCTGTCATTGTTATTTGACCCAAATTCATTGATTTTGAATCCAGTTTAGGGGTTCCCTAAGCATAATCATTCAAAAATATAGCTATCAGTTATCTACAAGGACATTTTATCCCATTAATAGCACTGTTTTGTCATGTCCCTAAAACAATGTATATTTTGGGACTATATTGGACTTTGGTCAAAATTTTACCATTTCATGTTTAAATGTTGAATTCTGCTTAAGCCGGTGCTAGGGGGCGTGGACGGTAGTTTGCACTTGACAGTACCGTCCATGAACAGGCATAATCAAACCGAGTCTGCTACATTTTCAATTTTTGCCGTTTTGGGCTTTCTTAAGGGATACTTATTTTCTCTATTTTGGTGGTCATCTTTCCTGAATCTTTTCTGAATGATCCCTAAGCGAAAACACAAAGCGGACGATAAGCTTCTATAAGCATGTTCAAGACATCTTGCCAAACTTCTTGCCATTATATATGGGGCATAACTGTTTCATGGAATTCTAGTAATATTACTTGCAGCATATTTCAATTGTATTAAATTAATACAGAAAATAACACCTTGTTATATCCCGTTGATCTTCTGTGAATTAGAGTTATATATATCATGCCACCCGGAGCCTATCTGAGCATTTTTGTCAGACGTACTGAGTACCTTTCATGTACAAAACAGTCTGTTACATTTTTAATAATCGATCGCTGCTGCAGGGGACCTGTTATTAATGGATATGTGATATTAAAAAATCCAAGTTATTTTATTTGTACAGTCGAGAAAAATGTCAAAATTATCTAACTAGATAACATGCGTTTGTGACTCTATCGGATTGCGCACATTTTATAAACAAACGCACAAAGTGATAGAATAAACTATGCAATTTTATGCAAAATTTAAGTATACACACAATATCCATAAAGAGTTCCTATTATACGTAAATTCTAATTATTCGTATAGTCCAAAAACAAGTTGCCCCTTGTAACAAACATCATCGAATTGGACGAACTACAAAGCTACAAAGATATCTCTTTCACATAATGACTTATTAATGCACACTGTAATCAATTTTAGAAACATTTTTTCATACGAAACACATCCGCAAATGAAAGTGTGAAATGCTTATATAGAAAAAACAATTTAACAGACAACATCAAATTGTTCTTATTATCTTTTATAATCTAAATCTGCTTTCGGCCGTTATACGTTATAACCTCATTTTATATCAAACAAGGGAAAATACTCTTTTAGTATGAATCCATTATTGTAATCTGTGTTATATTATATTATGAGGAAAGAAAACGTAAAATATCGCTACAAAATACAAAAGGACTCTTCAATGTGTAAATTAGTATCACAGTAGTCCCATGCTCTTTTAAACTTTTTCGACTGAAAAAAGTACTTAAACAAAAGCGACTCTCGATATATAAAAATATTTCAACTGAGAAATAAAAAGCAATTACATGGTTCAAGAAAATAAATAGCATGTGCTTTACAACAAAAATAAAGTATACTTTGCATAAGATTGACATCTTTGAACTGGGCCCATATGTATTATATAACATAGGTATGTGACTGTTTAACTCTTAATTTACTGTTGTCCTAGCTGGATGTATCTTTATCCACTGTTTAAATAGCAGCAGACAAATATACCACTGCGCAGCATTTTGCGCAGGTATGTGACGTAACGACTCCTTGTAATATGCAGCTGCTAAACTGTAGTCCTCGATGTATTCTGACCACAGACCAAGGAAATTTAAGACAATTTCCATATGATAGACATCAGGAGAACCAAGATAAACACCTATATATTCGATGGTACTATATAATACTGTGTTGAGGAACCCAAAATATACCTTTGCGTCTACGGCAGCCCATTTCCGGTAAGGCGGCATTGAGTTTGCATTTGTTACAAAGGAAGCAGTTGCCGACCTATACATCTCGTATCTCATCGCAAGTGGCGTGATCAGAGATTCTGTGTGTAGGAATGTTACACAGGTACAAACGTGTTCCATTATTTTCCCTTTCCTACTCATCCGGGGAGAATTATGACCGACGCCACTGGAATGCAAAAGTATGCATGGACATACCGCTTGCGAGTTCATTCTGTCAGATATTTCGATCTCTAACATCATCTTCCTAGCACTTGTCAAGTGGTTCAATGCAATTAAAGATGTTATGAATTTCATTTTACTTGACAATGCATCAGACTGCATTCCTCTTTGGAAGTATATAGTCGCAGCACATAGATACCAGTCTCTCTCAACCGTGTTTTCAGTCTTCAAAGCCAGACATACTAAATGAGAAGCAAGACTTGTTGAAATGTATTGGTAGGCAACATTTGCTACAAGACTGTTTGTCACATGCTCGATTCCTGAAATGTGTGTTTCCAAAAAGTTCAAAATTCTGTAGTGGTTTTCTACTGCAGAGGTTTCATTTGAACTTCTCTTAACAATCCATTCCAACAGGAAATCTTTATATACAGCTATCTGTGCACAACTTTCATAATTGATCAACAAGTGCATTTGTTTCCTTTCCCCTCTGTTTGCCGGTATTTGAGTTTGCTTTTCCGAACCTTCTGCATTTATATTTAATAGATTACCCTCTGTTATACTAGAAATGCTTTCGTATGGATTACTACAAATCCGAAGAAGTATTTCATCAGCACGACATCTATCTTCAGGATTCAATGCACCAGCTATAAGATTTTCTTTCAGGATAAAGAAATGTGGTAAGAAGTCTGCACGAAGAAATTGACGAGTTTTGGTAAGACATCCGACCAGGCATATGATAAGTGTTGCAGTATTCCAGAGATCCGGCCAAGTATTGGAAACCATGTGAAAGAAAATATTCTTTATCATATATGAGGTCAATGATCCTGAAATATGGGGATTTAAAAAGTTCCTTATGATTGTCCGGAAAAGAAAAAATACTCTTTTCTGGTGGATATTCAATGAGTTCATAAGAAACCTTTCCACATATGCTGTAGATACACGCCATTCCATTTTCTCATCACGGTAATCAGTACTATCATGAGGTACCATTAACAGAGGCTTACTCAGTAAATGTTCGCCAGAGGTATCGAATGCCCATGCAATGGCACGCTGTTGCAATGATCTTTTCAATTCAATAGGCCAGGAAGGCATCCGTAATGCAAACACGGTAGCAGCACCAAATCCGCAATGTACATTGGCTGTTGATTCCTTGCGTCTATTCAGCGATTCAGCCGCACAGATTAGAGAACTTTCATCTGATATATCTTTAAACATTTCATCTGTCAATGGTAAGTGCATGAAACCAGGCCTTGTATTTTCAGCAAGAATGATAGTCCTGATTGTACTTGGTTGCTCTAAGGAAAACGCGTTTTGTATCACGGTATACTCATCAAGAATGACCATGGTATCTAGGTGTTCACACTTGACTTTTGTACCTTCAGCTTCACTACCAAAATGGATGACATTCACGCGTCTCTTTGATAGCTTTGCCATCTGGTTCATAATACTTTCTGATATTTGTATCATTTCCTGTTGGGATTCAAAAACCTCTTGATTTAAACCAAATTTCTCTAATACTGTTGACAAGAGAACAGAATGTTCAAACTCATACTTCATTCTAGAAACCAGCTTATCTGGAAATAGAAAGTGAATTTTATGAATTTAACCAAAAATCATGTTTAAAAGTCATATAATTTGAAAATATTCCATAAGGATTAAATTGGAATACAGAATCGCGCTCTTATTATTATTGAGACACATTTTGAATGTTAATAATCGTAAAAGCTTTAAACAGTATCTAAATGCACGTCGTGTCAAAAATTAAAACCTACATTTACATTTCATATATCAACTGGAATAAAACGTTAACTCCATAAAATTATGGATGGATTGTGAAAACAATCTTAAATATGGTTGTTAATGCAGAACTGGTGTCAACTTAAAAAGTTTTTTATCAAGACTATCAAGTATCAACTATTAAGTTGAAAGAAACAGAATCCCCAAAGAACGCCCAAAACGAAATAAACTGAATAATTTGCAGACTGGGTTTGGCTTGGCCTGTACATGGACGGTAGTGATAAATGCAAGCCACTGTCTACGTCCCCAAGCACGTGCTTAAGCAGAATTACAAATGAAAATAGTGAGGTTTTGAATTTTGAAACATTCGCCGTCGTATTGATACGGCAAGTATCATTGACCCTTTAATGAAACATGTTTCTGACACTCAATTAAAAGATTACGGAACGGAACAAAATGGAGTTTTGGAAGGGGATCAGAACAGAATTTATTGATGAAGCCACCAGCTCATAACATATACATTTATAACATTTAAAACGATACATCTTATGTGGATACAATCACATAAATACATTAAAACAATTCTCACACATTACATTACTGAAGATAAGATCAGGCATATCACAAATAAAGCGTCAGAAGACATGAACCATAAAAGTAGAGAAAAGTAGAGAAATATGAGTCTGGATTTACCTTGCTGAGCCGGTTCAGAAGGCTCTCCTTCAGAAACAGGCACAGTGGTACAGAGGGTTGAATCCTGACAAAAGACATACATATATAATATATCATGCATGACTCATTTGATAACATATCTTAAGACTTTATTAAATTACAACTATGGTTCACATGACATCATGCTATGTCACAGCATTTTGTTTCTTACAAAAAAACGGAATGTTCAGAACTCTTTCATATTACAGAAAAGATATAAGAATACTGAGAGATCGTTGTTTTGTTATCATCGAAAGAAGTAAAGGTGACGTCTACTTTCCTAATAATACGTTAAAAATATGGATCTGTAATAAAAACAACTACTACTAACTGATGCTTTATAGACTACAGTCTATTGATTTAAAGAAAGATAAAGTGCTGCTTACCAAATGTGTCCTGTTTTGTGCGGAATCAGACGATTCACCAAATCTAGACGTCATACACATAATATTACTGTAAAAGTTGTCTGCTATCGCGCAATCTAAAAATATTACAGTCCGAAAAAATAAAATTGATAAAAATAAAAATGATTAAAATTTAAATGAAAAAGAATGTTCCTTAGTATCTATGCAAATATTTGGAGATGTCTTTAGGGGAAAACAAGCAGCTTAATATGTAGCCTGTTTATCCGTTTGATCCGTTTGTATATTGATTAAGTTTTATTTTTTACATTTTATTTAATAGCTCATGTGTGAAACATCAAAATGTATCAAACATTAAAACAATATTTATCAATGATATAAGTGCAGCTATTCTTTTTGACGGTAGTCATCTCAATAACAATACTAAATAGTCACGAGAAGTTTGATTCAAGGGAAATAACTTTTCAAGAGCCAATATTAAGTATGAAATAGCCATTGAACATACCAGTGACATGTATCATTTCGCTTGGTATATTCTGCGTTACGTCAGTTTCTGCTGTAATAGGACTAACATTTCTTGCTAGGTTAGCAGTAACGTTATCAGAGAGTGGAATCTCTTCTACCAAGCCTTGTGGCTTTTCGTTGGCTTCTTTAGCTGAAATATTTGAAATACTAAAAATCTGATTGCAAAACAAACGTTGGAAATAAAAGTAATTGAATAACAAATTATATTTATTTATCATACTGACATTATACAACTGCCCATAAACCACAAATATAATTGTAAATACAAATCAGAGAATTGTTTCAGATAGTGAATCAAAGTACTTATCTAAATGATGAAGACCGTTTCTCTTTAAAAGAGATAATAATGTGATGGACATTATTCGAAAACATTTTTTCATATTAATATGGCTTCTAATAATTGTAGTAAATTTTCATCTAAACACACTTTTATAACCCTCTAAATTCGGTTCCTCTAATTGCTTTTCTGCTTCAGTTTTATCTATGTTAGCACCAGCTACAATTTCTTCTATTTCTTCAACCCTTGACGACTCAATATCATCTCCAGACTGTCTGATATCTACAACAAAAGAAAAACCAAAAGATACAAAATTTCAGAAAATCTCAAAGGACAAGTTCTCTAAAAATGTATGCGTGCATAAAGCAAAACGGCAATGGATTAACTTAAAATATTTTGTAATGTTCACGTGTATATAAGTGGCTATTGTTCTGATAAACATGTTAACTTTTTGAAATAGGGTTTCAATTTGAATTATTTGCTTTTACATAATGCAGATTTTGCTACATTTATTTGTCAATATGACTATGATGTTATTCTTATGCTTATATATTTGTACTGATATGTTCGTACTGACAATTGGAGATGCATTGGTATTATAATATTTTCACAGTCGTCGTAACTTATGTTTGATGTTGATATTAACAGTAGTATTATAATATTATTGTATAAACATGCAGTAAGACCATAATTAACTAACCTCTTGTATCAAAACCCATTTCCGTTATTTCATCTCTTACGCCTTCAGATATGGTTTCATCAAATAGAGTAGTCTTCCTTGTTCCTGGTTGCACAGCAACAATTTCCACACCTCCTCTTCTCGGTACTTTGTAGGAAAAAAACATCCCACATTTTTACCATTATCTTTGAGCATTAAGTATACACTATTTGGTTTAAACATATTTATTCGATATATTTACATTATGTATGATGAACAATATTTACACAATACATTTTGTGATATTGGAGAAAACTCTGAAAGCAGCACGCCTCCAAATTCATGTTAATTTTCATGAAAATTTTAGAAATGTATTTGAAAGTTAAATATTGTGATGTGAACAAAAGTAGTAGTTTACTTATAACAATCGGCACTTACAATCCAAGAAAATAACCAAAAAGTGTTCAACATATGCAAAAACTATATGCCCTTACTACGTAAGTAACGCAGTAGAAATATGGTGATAACATACTGCAAAAACAGTCTTAAACCGCACATAACATGTAAAATATAACTTGGATCTTAAATGTTTTTACCTTTCACAAAGTTTTAGAACATTTTTCTCAATATTGAATTTCTTGAAATATTTTGGCTCATCTGGAGGCGTGCAGCTTGAAAACTTATGAGTGTCCTCTCGCATATACACTATTTGACACATTGGACATGTCTACCAACATTTTACCTTGACATTTAAAAATCAGTAGCTAATCTACAAATTTGATCTTTGAGAAATAAACTTTACTTATTGAAAACTATGTTTTGAACCATCATTTGTTATGATATGCTTATCAAAATCTGAATTATAATGCTAACAAATACCTACCTGTCGCCCTTTCTGTATTAGCTGCATTAGAAGTATCTTCAACTTTGTCCCCAGATTCTTGTGTCCCGTGGTTTGTTTCTTGTTCATCTGCATTTCAAACATATTGGGGAAAAAATGATACAATTATAAACGATAACATAACGATAATGCTAATACCACTGAAATATGTTGAAACCCTCAAGAACATTTATTAGATATATCTAAATATTTCAGTAGGCAAGACTCGGCTCAGTTATTATCCAGCATTTTTCCTTTTTCTGTATTGTTTTAACTTATTTCAAGTAGTACAGTGCATACTTTCTGGAAAAATTCTAAACTTTTTAAAAAAGGGCGTCCAAAAATGAAATATGACTTTGTAATTGAACTTTTGGAATCGAAGATCGAAGTGAAAACGTAAAATCAGCCGCGTCACGACAAAATCAGTATAGTGCGTTTGCGACCAGCATGGATCCAGACCAGCCTGCACATCCGCGCAGTCTGATCAGGATCAATGTTGTTCGCTACCAGTTTCTCTTCTTGTAATAGAGTTGGTAAGCGAACAGCATGGATCTTGATCAGACTGCGCGGATGCGCAGGCTGGTCTGGATTCATGCTGATCGCAAACGCACTATGTTGGTTTTGTCGTGACGCGGCTCAAATCAAGTGCATGTACCTTCTTGATTTATATTTTGGTCTTCTATCCCTGGAGATGTCTGTTTAACTAAAATAATACATTAAAACAATTTATATACAGTACATATTAACATATAGTAGAATGAGCAAGTACTTTTTTATCTGATTAAGATAACGTAAATACAAAAGGAAAGCAATAACATTTACAGAACAAAAACTTGGCATGATAAACACAATACAATTAAATGTGTAAAATATCTAATTTTACCAACAATTGCTTGATCACAATTCCATCTCTTAAATTCGAAATTTAACGATGAAATTTATAAAGAGACACTTACTAGTATGAAAATTTGGGAGACAAATATTAAATGAACGCGTCAAATATGAATCATCGTTATTTAGACTATAAATGCTGATTAAAGGAAGATGTGAGAAAAACAATAACAACTAAAAACAATGAACTTGAAATATTCCTCTCAAATTTAGATTTTTAAAAGCAAATATATATAAAGAAATGCGAATATGTGTTTTAAAGCTAATATAATCGTTCGTTAATATCTTACTAGCTTCTTCAAGAGCTTCTTTAAATTTCGGAACATCAACTGAAGCTGTGATTGATATTTTAGATCCGACATATTCGGATAATAACTCGGCAATTTGGTTGAATTGGTTTTGTGCTCCACCACCATTAAATACGTCCCAAATGTTGACTAGTCCTTGTAAGTCGTTCACCCGCATAGACAGGCGTATGGACCTTGAGTATTCAATGTTTTCTGTTTCTGTGAACATTAACTGTTAGTTGTAATACGAGAAAAAAAACGCGTTTTTAATCCGAGTTTGTAAAGACATACAATTTCTTTTATACATGTAATATAATTTACATTTTCAGGACGATTTGATGTTTTTGTCGTATACATATTTAAAGATTGAAATAATTATTTTAGATCAACACTGAAATAGAAACCAATTTACTTTTACAAGTTAAATATACATAATCAGTTCAATGAAACAAACGCTTTTCTTTAGCTCTCGACGTTAAGTCTTCTTCAAAAAAACAAATCTTTTTTTTCTTATTAAATATACAAAGCAATTATCCAAAACGCTTTAATTGAATTCTGCTTAATATTATCACATACGAAAACAAGACTTTGTGATACATACTTATAGCTTCAAAGAGACTTTTCATGTTCTCATCGTCGAAATTGCAAGTAAGGGACAGTCTGTTTTCAGTGCCAAAATGTTTCCTCAGGACAGATGCTACGACTTCAAGACGTTCTAAACATTGTAAACTTTCAAAATAGCCAATGACATCCAACAGAATACGATAACTTTTACATTCTATTCGAAAGATTGCGCCTTTTCCTTTTTCATATTTAGCGAAAACTTTGCAAATCGTTTTCACTTCTTCAAATATTTCTTCAAGAGCTTTCTTCACTTTATGAAATTCACTTTGACCATCTTCTTCTGTACTTGTAAAATGTTCGGACACATCATCAAGCGCTGTTTCGACGCTCTCCAACAACTCCTTATTCCTGCTATGAGGCTGGATTACGAACTCAATGACTTAAATGTTGAGAAGAAAGATAGTTGGCATGCTCTAAGTTACAAAACAATGCAGAACAGAAAGGTATATAGTAATAATGAATAAATTATTTCATTATTCACTTAAATAAATGCTTTGTCAAAAGAAAGCAAATTTTATGAAAAGAGGTCAATTTTAAATATAATCAATATTAACGATGAGGCTCCAGTGAAGAGATCTATCATTCTGCTTACATATGGCAGCAAAAATAATTTTTCACGTTGAGAAATTACCACATTTCTTATAATCAAATGTATCAAATCAATTAAATTAGGCAGAACAAATGTTTTTTCATTGTTTTCTTTTATTCTACCTTTGGGTTCCTTCATTTCTCTGCCGTTATCTTCCGCCTTTCTTACGATACCAATTATATCATCAACTATAGATTTAGTCTCCTCCTTCAACCGCTGAGCAACGTTTTCGAAGGCATCATCTGCCTCACACATTTCGTGCAGACGATCAAGTGTGGATGGCATATGAATCGGTTCATCTACATATCTGTAATAGGATATAATTTGTTATCATTGGGAAGAAGGGTTTGTTCTTTAAACATTATGTTACTTATTTTTAGCAATTTAGATTAACCAAATACATGATTTCCATGTCAAATTTGGTAAAATAAAATATCAAAAAGGTAAATACTAATCTTAAGATCATACCAATATTGCAAAGTAAAAAATACCAAAATTGCACAGTAATAAGGTAATCACTAATCAGTTACAGCTATTGAAGATTGAATCATGGAAAACCAAAATCGTTTATTTGATTATTAACAGATTAAGGTACCAAATATCTTGCAAATTCATAAAAATAAAGTTTCTCATCGGATCGCAAAAAGAACTTTAAATAAATTGATAAGCAAACAACTTGTTTTGAAAAATGAAAACATATACCTGCTGACGATTTCCTGACATTTCACAACAAGAGCAGAATCCAGGCCTTGTGATAAAGTATCTAAAGCTTCTTCTAGCTGGTCTCTTAGATCCTCGAAAGTTTCTTCATCTAGAGAGACATCCTCTACATGTGCCAACAACTCTTCTCGGACATTCCGTATCACCAACAGTTCCCGCTTTTCTCTTGGGGTCAAGGTCGTGCGGAATAATTCTAATATAACGCCTATAGAAAAAAAGTTAGCATGCTATCAGGCCACCATCTTAAAATCACGATATATCAGAATTTAAGACCTAATCTTAGCATAGTCAAGTCTAGTAATTACTTTTTCTATTTTCAATCTAGCATATTGGATGTATTAGCATGTATATCTAGAAGTCATTTCATTAAAACCAATATCTTGCTCTATAAGATGCAGTTGGAATGTTTATTGTTATGGACAACTATAGTACAGTATTTCATGTGGGACAAGAGATATAAATCATTTTAACTTTGTATTTCTTTCATTATAATTATGAATAATGATTGTTATCTAGCTCTTATTTGAATGTTATTCACATAATGATCTAAACAAGTGACGTGTCCCTATAAGGGATACTTTCCGCGAATATTTCACACATTTATCAATCGATTCATATATTTCTATCATGTATATATTCATTTAAAATTGGGTTATATTTTTGAGTAGATTTATTGTTTTAAATGACAAATTTCTAAATAAAATGTAAATTTCTAATAAATAAAATAGGTATAACAGCAAATTTAATGTTATGTATAGTTTCCAACTTAATACTTCCTAAAACATAATTACAAGCATTTAAAAGTCTTAAATCTCTTATCTTGTCGCCGGAAAAAACAAACCTCGGTCGTTTATTGTGCTCAAAGCATATTCAATACATAAAACAAACGCTTCAGGGCATGTGGTGACCACATACTTACATAGACTCTTTGTTATCCGTTATCTGTAAACGTAAATATTTCATATACATTTCTTAGGTTGCATCCTAAGTTACATAGATTTAATTGTTAAGTCATTTTAAATGACATACCTGTTAGCAAAACTACATTCCAGTCCTCTGTAAAAGCTAATCCTATATCATTCATTTGTTCCTGGGTAAACCTTCGTTTCAGTTGTTCTGCGTGGTCCTTCAGAAAATCCTTCAAATTACCCTCCTTTTTCTTCGTCTCTCTTTTCAAAAGTTCTCGTGCAATAAATGTTCCACCTTCCATAAGAAGGGATATAATCCTTGTATAGTTTTCATGACGTCCTCTCTCCATATTAAATTCGTAGTGACATGGACTTACTTCATTTCTTCCTTTCGCATTTCACCTAATAATTTATAATGGAAACAGACAAACTTATAAGTAAGCTATAACTTACATTACGAACTGTCAAGTTACATAACGAAAACACTCTTCACATACATGTATAGTAAATATTACAATGCTTATACGCACGTATGGCAAATCAATATTTCAAGATAATTAGATTAAGATTTTAATTGCTCAATCAGGACATAATAATAATAATAATAGTGTTACGATGTAGTTTTAGCAATGCACCTGGTTTAGGTTTGATTTAATATGAGAAATGAGGCTATTATTAATTGCTATAAATCTGTTGGGGCTAGACTGTGAATCAGTCTGGGAGATTTTAGTAGAGCTAGTTTCAGTATATGCATTTTTGAGAGTTTTATTCTCAGTGACTAATCAACCAGATGCGAGAATGAAAACTCTGTAAATTTAATTATCAATTGCAGACTAGAAATTTAAAAAAACATTTTCAACAAATAAATGATGAAATGAAATTAAAATCAGTTATTGAGTATTTTATACAAATATGTCGAATTACGGAAGTATTTAACTTACTTTCATTTCAGATGTAAAATAGCATTCACAAGCAAAATATTATCCGTCTTATAAATACTGACACCCATGAAACATTTTTAAGTTGCATGTGTGTTTAATCATATTGAGGTTGTGTACATATTTTATCTAATGCATACACATGTACTTGAGTTTAAATATAGGTTATTCACTTGTTTATGAGGATTAGATCTACTACTTTCGCTTTGAAATGTTCAATTCAAATCATTAAAACTCCTTTTTAAATATAAATGTAAAATTGTAAAATAATCGATGATAACATAAAAATGCTACATCAATGGACATCGCTATACTGCTAAATAAACAATCTACTTTCGTTTTCAAATTGTTTAAATTTTGATATTACATAACACTTACGATATAAAATGTAAATAGATTAAATGATATTCATATAATTAAATACTGCTTACCATTTCACAATGTTGATGTTGCAATCAATATATTTAAACGGATCACATTTAAATTCTTGTTTCGATTTCGATACTACGCAGCAGACAAATATATGGCCGACATATTGGTATTGTGCTCGTTGTCGGTAGTCACGTGAGCGCGATCAATCGGGTGTATCTCCTTTTAGTTGTTTTTCATTCAGGGGCGTACAGGTAGAGCGTTACGCACTTACGCACTTGCTTAACATTGATTCAGGAAAACAAAAATTCAAATGTACAAAAAACGGTAAGAAAACTAAAGGGTATGGACGAGGGTGATGTTTGAGCGTTTAAGGCATGATTCCAAAATTTATTTACCTCCAATCATATAATTGATTCTAATATAAATATAGCTCTTCGAAGTATTTAAGTATAGTAAGTTTCAGATCTTTTAAACTATTATGACTTTATAGAGTGAATAATATTCGTAAGTTAACTCCTTAGTGTAAATGTTTTGAACTTGAGCATAGCGGTAGGTCCCCTTAGTATAAAAAGTTATATAGCGCGTACTTTCAAACTGGCGAGCGATAAATGTTGTGTCCCTCCTTTTGGAGATGTTTTTATGAAGCAATCACTTCACGCTTATGAAAAGATTCAACATTTAAACGCCAAGATGGACTCTGTCATCATTAGGCATTTCGGAGAAAGTTAAGAGGTTCTATTTGACCTTTTGTGATTGATAAACTAGAGAAGGGACAAACCTACTAATGTTTAGACCTACTTAATTATTTCTTGCATGTAGCGTTAGTTAGGAGCCGATTTTAATTAGATTGGATTAGAGCTTGTTGTATGTGTACTGCACTTTGTTTTAGATCTATCTATACTGATTCGTCGGTGGTTCTACACGGTTTTATTGTTTATATTTCTATTTCTGTCGGTTTGCAAGATTTTCATATGGTCTGTTCAATGGAAGATGTGTAATTTTGTGTTAATGTTTATAAAGCAGTTAATTGGTCGTTATGCATTGCTCTTTTCTTGAAAACACTTTCCTCACCAGAAGGCATGAAACTTTAATATTATGATACATTTATTACATTCCATGAAAACGTTTAAAAATATAAAATATCTGATGACATGTTTGTTCATTTTATATAACACCTTATGTGCAGTAAGCATAAAAAGTTTTCACAAGAGTAAGTATGCAATCGTACCTATATTACATTCGAATGTATGTAATGTTTTTCTTGTTATCATTTAATCCCTTCGATTTACAGCTAAAAACAAATTCGGAGGCAAGAATTCCTTCCGATTTCTATTATGTAAAGTCATATATTGGTTTCCCAATGTCCGAAAATCAAATCTGTTTATAAATGTAGTTTTCCGTAGTTTTTTTCCGATAAATTAATTTTTGATTCAATTTTGTTTGAAGGCAATCGGTTTTATGGTGGCTTGGGTGGAATGTTGATTTGCCGAATACTGTGACATTTTAACAACAGAAACTTTCGTCTGCAGCTTTTACATAAGGTGTTATGGGTTTATTGATAGGACGAGGATTTGGAAGCAATTCAACAAAATAGTAGATTGATCTCCCATTAAATCAATTAACAAAGCTCTTTATTTATCATCAATGTCAAGTACATGTAGTTTAAATTATATCTTTGACTCGCATGAACGTGAATTTGGTAAATTTCCCCATACGGTCCAGTCTTCCGTTGATAAATAATGTTTCACCATATAAACATGATTTTTAATTATGACCCTTATTTTTGTTAACGCGTATCACAAAAAAAATTCTAGAATTCGGCATTTTTGAAATTTATCCCAAATTTTCATTCCAGTGTGTGTTCTACTTTCAGTATTTATCTTTGACTTGAAATATAAAACTACTGTATCTGAAGTCCCACCTATTAATAGTAACCATTTTTGTTTTAATTTGACATGAAAAAATGCATGTTATACTACTATATTAATGCCTATATACTGTTTGTATTTTTGCTACAATTATAATAATAAAAAAAAACATAACTGTTTTGTATGTTCCAAAGAAAATGCAATTAATATACATGATAAGTATACATTTTGTAATTATGCAAATTTAAATGATTTACAAAACATCCTGAATAATGTATAATAGCACTTAATATAAAAAGAAAATGACCTGTGCGCAGGAATGATTTGGTAAGGTATCTGTAATGAGCGCATTTTTTTTGCGCGGATCTTCTCAATTGCTGCATTACAGCAACATTTGTACTTGTATTCCACGTGTATTTAGTACAGCTGAAATATACTGTGTCCTGCTTGGGCAAGTTAAAGGACATCTATTGACATGCAAGATGGTTTTTTTTTCTAAATGGCTTTTGCCCCCTTCTGTATTTTATGAAAAAGTAGCAAGATTTTACATTCTCGCATGAAACTTTTGGCGCCACTCAACGTTGAATTTTACTTACAGTACCAGTGATTATAGTGAATTCTTCGAAGAAGAAAGTTAAATCTCGTTCGACGCCGACACCGACGCCTGAGTGATTGCTTTAGATCTCCCTATTTTTTCAAATAGTCGAAATAAAACAACAGGTTTAGTAAATCTGAAATCTTAATAGACGATATTTTAACTGCCTCTAACGGGATACCCTAAAAACGGACGGAAAGATGTAGCAAACTTAATAGCGTAACTCAGGAGTATGTTCAATTCATCGAATACGAACCAAATAAATTGGATGGCCATTTCCATGAACAAAGTTACTGCTGATTTTTTTATCGACGAAACTAAATATCTAAATGTTGTTCGCTGGAAGATGCTAACATTTTATCTTTTTAGTATATCATCTGACATTCTATCACAAAACAACAAAAACAACAACAATATCATGCCATTCACTGCCCCTCCCCCACCACCACCATAAAAACTATCATAAACAGATGAAGATAAACATTTCGTTAAACATGTGGATAAGGAAATTTTCGAAATTTAAAGTCCAAAACGTCCAAGTCTCTATGGTCTCCGACATAATACTTGAAAGCAGATGCCTCTCAAGCTTTAAGTTTCAAGGGGGAAAATACACAGTTTTCAAAGCTTCTCGGCAAAAACTTGACTGGGCCACAATCAAAACCTAACACACAAGTCTGTAATCACACACCTGAAATAAATGCATTTTTCATAATTAACATATACATATGTATCTCAAAGCAAACATGTTAAAAATACAAGTCCACCTTCTAGTTTTCGGCCACATAGCCTTGTGTTTTTCATTGTTTTTGTTTGTTTTTTTTTTTTCGCGAAAATTAATGTCACAAAAAGTGAATTACGCCTATTTGAAAACTATGAAAACTGTATCAAAATCAAAAAAATTAGATCAGACACTATTTAAATTGTTTCTATCGTCTTAAACAATTCACAATCTGAAAATAAAATCCAAACGGGGAGACATGTAGTAATTTTTTCCACTATTTTATGTCTTCTGCATACCCTTTGAATTGAAGAACTGATTTCCGAGCTAGCAGTATGGATCAAACATTCGAATCTGACAGGTACTCCCCAAAATGTATTAATTCAATTACAAAATGGTCTCTTATTTGTAAATTTGACCCTGGCCAATTCGAAACATAATGACTGCCTCCGAAGTGTTGAACATGTGCTACAGTTTTCTAGCAAATCACTAAGTCATCCGTATTCTTACTCCAAAACTAAAACTGAATGTCGCTATAACAGTGTCTAGGTATCATTCGTAGACATTTTCATATTGTATTATTTTATTTATTTTCAGAAAATGAATTTACAAACTGAATATTACATTCGGCTTCTGTTGCTTCTTGTACAATACGGAATGTTGGTCTGTAGAAGTGTGACAGATAGAGAGCTCGCTGGTATTGAACTAGATGTGATTCTCCAACCACATGAGGCAAGCTAAGAAAGAAGCTTCTGAAATCTCAATATCTTATGTTGTTCCCTAAAAGTGGAAAACCTGACGTCAAAGATTTTGATCTATCACTGTTAACTGTCGTTTTGCTAGATATTTTTACGCTTTCAACAACAGAAATACAGTGTGTAAGAGTCATTAAGGAAACAAGGAACAACTTGTCGCACAATGTATCAGCTGCCCTTGAAGAAGAAGATTATAACACGATCAAAACTGATCTGGAAGATGCTTTTGTAAAATTGTCCTCAGGCCTTGATGTAAAATTACAGGAAGAATGCTCGCAATTAATACGGAAATTCACAAAGGATCCACTGGATGAATCAGATGTATTGAAATATGTTAAAGAATTGATGACCAACGATGGGTTGATACAATATATTAAAGAAATATTAGAACGAAAATTAGAAGATGTTGTACAAGAAATTAAGGCAGCAGAAAAAAGAATGAAAGGCGAAATGTCAGGTAGTATATAAGTACATGTACTCTAATCTGCAGCAATTAAGATAATCACAAATATAGGAAACGACATGTAATTGAAACTTTTACAAATGACAAAAGAAAGACAAAAAATCAGAGAAGATATTAAATAACCACTTTGTTCTAAGGTTAAACCGATGTTAGAAACATTTGAATTATCTTTTTGATCTTTTGTTTAGTTTTTTGCATCTTACCTGTTAAAAGACAGGAAAAAAATACGAAGAAGCTAATTCTGTCGGAATATCTATCGAGCTTTGAGCTAATAAAGCATCTATTGCAGCAGATATACCACGCCTGTTACTTACTTATCAATTATCCATCACATTAAACATTTGGGTTCATATAGCTTGTTTGAATTCGACCAACTCGGTCAAACGGTCTTATAAAAGCAAAAATAGTGGAAGAGATGGTATAGCTTAATTGCTCTCTGACTTAATTCCTGTTCAAGTATTTATCCCGGCAAAATAGGGATCAAGAAACCAATCGCTTAATATGCATGCGATTAATTTGTCAACATAATTATGATCTGATTGAAAATGATTCTGAAATCTACCTCGGTCGGTTGAGAATTTCTGTCGACCTGAAGTCGATTAACTGTCAATCGAGGCAAGTAAATATGATCGAGTTTCTGATAGAGTATCGTATAGAAAATATTTGTGCTCTTAACTGGGGTATTTTATGTTTGTGTGGCGATCGTAAACTGAACTCTTGTACAAACTGCAGATGTTTGTCGAGAGAAGATCGGGTCGGAATGATCGGGATTGGTTGTTTTACTGACGTCACAGAGGGAGCATTAATTGTTTTAATGAGACAAATACTTGCATGGGATTTGAAAATGATCGATTTATCCTAACTTTTAAAATCAAAATGTTAAAGTATTTGTTTGTAAGACACCAGACTAAATGTTCCGAAAATGTGAATTGCATTCCGTCCCTCCATGTTGTGTGTAAATGCTTAATGTATACATGAAAATATGTACATTAATTTCTATATTCAAGTAAAATTTTCATTTACAGACATGAAGAAACATTTATCAACAGAGTTCCAGAAACTGCAGAGTGGTAAAATAATGTTTTGTCCTTATAATAACCTTCTCAAAGAACGTCTGAGAATATACTTCATGTTTTTACATCGAAAAACCATAGAGAATGATATTTTAAACACATGACGTTTGTAACTTTTTCATGCTTGGGTTTTGCGTCGCAGCAACACGGAAAAGGTCATACGACGACTTAAGTGAGCGACTTACTAGTGAGAAAGACTTTAGGTGGACGTACGTGCATTATTTCACGCATAAAAGGACACCTACGGTCTGTAAACTAGCTGGATAGCTTCCTCACATGGAAGTCGCAGGCGGAATTTCTTGTATTCCCTCTCTTGATGATTAGATGCATTGTGATATTATCTATAAAATCCAATACAGCTTGTTAGTTTTCTGCCAGTCTATAACCCTATAGAGTCTCTATCATGGGTTAAGTTACCTAAAAATTAAAATAAATTGTTACCAAAAGAAATCTCAGTTTCAATCAAATAATTGAATGACATTGACTAAGTTGACATTTCCTGCGTACAATTATTTCTTAAACGATAACATGCGTTCTGAGACACAAAATGCTATGTACTTAGTAACTTCACAGGACACTTGGTACATATACCTCTATAAAGACTCGCGTCCGTCTTGTCGACATAAACTTCTAATAAACTATATAATGTCTGAGCATGTTAACAAATCATTAATTGATATTGATAAAATACACACAAAAAGTTTGCTAATGAGGCATTAAAAGTGAAGGACACAACACACTTTAATATAATCAATATGAACTCCACCCACCAGGTAATCAGACAAAGTTTTACAATTGTATCAAACAAGATCAAAAGTTAAGAAATAAATAAGCATCGACAACGTATTGACGCTTTGCATTAGGACCAAATTTACTATATTCAAAGCCTTTAGTCTTTAACACAAATGTCATTTCTGGGTACACAATTATTTTAGGCTAGCTTGCCTGTTATATTATATAAGACCATCTTGATCGTCTTAAAATTCTATAAATCTTTGGGATATGCTGCTATTTTATTTAGATATAGAAATGGTACCGCAAAATTATTTCTAAATGATTTTTTCATATTTACAAATTGAAGCACAATATTTTGAGAATGAAAATGAACTGAGTAATTTTTTATAAAAATAGTTATGTTACTAGTATTTCTTTACATTTATCTTCTTAACATTTATCTTGTAGATCAAACTCATCAACAGCCTGCATCAAATCACTCGTGTTGCCATCATAAACCAGAAACAGGGCCGGTACGACTAAATCCAATCTATAAACTCGATATCACAAATGAAACAAGTAAGGGAAGTACTCCACTTTATACTGGTCTTGATTATTTGTCTGATGGCAGACTTGTTGTTGTCGACATTGAAAATAGAGAACTTCTTGTGTTTAATGAGAAACTTGAGAACTTGGCATCATTTGACGGTTTCCTAGATAGGCCACTCTGTGTTGTTGGTATATCTGAAGAGAAAGTGGCAGTATCATTTGGCCAAAGTATATCCATCCTACGTGTCAGTAAATCAAACGAAATAAACATTCTTAAGACATTTAATTTGAAATCAAACTGTAGCTCGTTGTGTATAATGGATGATGGGCACATGGTAACAGGAACATTTAATGCTGCAAAACCTGCTTGTATTGTATCCATTACAGGTGAAGAGACAGAGTTCAATCTCACCTTTCAAAATAAGGAATATACTAGTAAACTCGATGCTACTTTTTGTACATACATTAGATGTGGTAGCAAACTTGTTATCACTGACAAGTACAATCATAGTGTCATCATATATGATATTGCAACAAAAACTGACGTAAGTGTAAAGGACGACCAGATAAAAAAGCCAACAGGTGTTGCAATAGGACCATTTGGTTATATCTTTGTATGCAGTAGGGAAACACACAGCATTGTTCAGATTTCTCCAGATGGAAGAGTTGTAGCATCTCATAAGATAAACATCATAAACCCTTACCGAATATGCTTTTCTCAAGACAAAAGAAGACTTGCCATTTCAAATAATTATGTAGATAACAATACGTTGCAAGTTTTTGAGGTGGACATTGAAAACAATAAAATACATTTTTAAGCCTTATTTACCCCCAATGTCGTATTTTCGCCTTTCCTGCCACGCAAATGTCAAACTTGCATGTTATATCTTTGTGTTGTCGCATTTTGTTTTTTCAAGGCGAATCAAAGGACGACAACATTATTTGTCATTTCTTTGTAATTTTGCATTTTTACTCTTAAGCATTTTCTCCTTGTTACGTTTTGCTTTTTTCTTATTCTTCCATTGGCGTAAATCCACTTACTTTGAGCTGTAACTTATTGTTATATATATTCATCAGGCCATGTAAGATGCGTAACAATAATTGATAATTTAAAACTTTATAAACACCATGCACCATTATCTTAATATATGGAAAAACAACTGTCTATAAGTGTTATTTTCTTAAACCCTATCATTATTTAAAACAGGTGGCGCGATAGCTCAGTTGGTTAAACCACTGACTATCACTCCTGAGGTCCCGGGTTCGATCCTGGGTTACACCCTTGGGATTTTTCAGAGACACTTTCAGTGTTTCCCACCTACCTAGAGGTGTACTGGTAAGAAATCCAGGTAATCCTCGCATGTATCAGTGCTATACACTGGGCATGTAAAAGAACCAAGGGGTCTATTCAATAAGAGCTAGGGACTGGTTCCCGGATTCCCTTGTATCTTAAAGCTGTTTCTTAAATGTATACAATGTATACCTGCTTAGAGTGATCGAAAACGATTTTAAAGCAGTATGATGTAGAAAAGAATAGAATAGAATTTTCGTTACAGTGTACCAGTGAAAATATCAGAAAACATTGTCAGAATAAAAATAATAATTTGTTGCCCTAATGGCTACCATGACGATGTCTATAAAATGTAATATAATGATCTGTTTGAATATTTATTTATTATTATATAGATAATAATTTCTTTTGATCACCCAAAAGAACGGGATACTAAAAATTTAATCCTTTATTTCGTTTTACCTGCCTTTCAGCCGGTTAATTCTTACAAAAACCAAGCGCTCACATCTCTTCGAAATTACACGTATGGATAAATTGAGATTTTATATCTATTTTATATGACATCTCTATTTCCTGCAGGAATAATCATTCCCCTGGATATTTGGTGAACAGACTTTAATGATGGCGTTAGGGAGTTCGATGAATTCTGGGAAATGAGCGGCGTGTTGCGAAGACCTGTATATTCGTCATTATAGTATAACCAGTACCAGTCTTCCTCGTCCAAATTGGTTCCCTTCATCATTTTCTACAATTATTGTCATTTCACGTTAAAGTGCGTTTTCGTCAGCCAACACAACTCAATAGGGAGGGTATGAATAAATAAAAATATAGGGAGGGTACGGAGAAGTAAAAAGGGGTCGTTGGTTCGAAACTCGATCGAAAGCGAAATTTCTGCGTGACAATTGATCTCAGCCATTGAGTCCTGTAGTCATATGTCTCTCATCGCTTATTCAGAATAATAATATCTGTCATATTTTGCGGTTCGGATCGGAATATCCGTCCCGAGGTGACCCGCCCATGGGCGGGTGACCGAGGGACGGATATTCCGATCCGAACCGCAAACATATGTCAGATATTTTTTCTTGCATATTCTACCATATTCCATTATATTTTAAATTATTTATCTTTATTTTCAATGAAAATTTATATCATTACAACCGTAACTACTTTCTTACAACAGCGTATGAATTACAACTTCATTCATAACGGTAAAATGACGTCATCCTAACCGTGCCATTGTACAGCACGCGACTCATCTGGAACCCCTCATGTCAGATGAAATTTCCGGCATGGGTAAAACTCACGGAAACGCCAGTCTGATATGCAAGAAATTATGTTGTATCAGTAGCCTGTCACTTGCGGGGAATGTGGTATTTACAATTATTTGCTAGTTAGTTATACTAAAAAAGATGATTCGACGCAGGAATATGGCCAAAAATAAGTTAAGTTGGAGTATATAATGCAAAACAAACAACAAGCATTTACTGTCTCCTTTTTGAATTCGTTTCCTGTGAAATATACACTTATTGATACTTTTTTAGTAAACTTGTTTAATAAATACATAAGGAACAAAGTCTATTATTATGATCAATGGCCAATAAGGAACAAAGTCTATTATTATGATCAATGGCCAAATGTCTGCCTTTTTCAATTGGTAATAGGTAATTCATTGTTCTAAATTAACATCAATATTTGCCTATGTCAAATGGAAGTACATCTAGATAAATTTTTTTTCAAAACAAAAAGTATTATTATATGTGCGATACACTATAAGCACTAAGAAGATGTATCAATAGTACTATACCGATCTTGTAAAAATTGATCATTGAGTCTATACTTTTAAAGTGATTAAAAATAGTTACTTTCTGTAGTTGGAAATATTTTGTCATCATTTGACTGTTTACAATGTTATTTTTTCTGTTAATATTTGCAAAAGAAAAAGGTTATTTTTAATTATTTTGCATTTAGTATTATTTCAGCATATTTACAGAGGCGTTTTTTAACAATCATTTATCCCAAAAAGATGAGTCGTCTCCACGTGACTAAAATTAATCGGCTATTCCTTAAAGGCGGCTTCTAACTTATTTACAAAAATTGAAATTCCAGTGTTATATAAGTACATTTGTTGCTGCAATGCAGCAAATGAGAAGCTCGCTCATTACAGATACCTTACACAAATCATTCCTCAACACAGGTCATTTTCTATACAGACTAGGTATTATTGGCATGGCATGTTGATATAATGAAACATTATTTATCAATACATGTATAATGGAAGACTGTTACATGAATTTTAGACAGGTATGAGCTCATGCCAGTCTAAGATATAACAGCTACTTGACATTGGTGATAACTTAAGAGTTATTGTTAATTGATCAATCTACTATTTTGTTGAATTGCTTCAAAATCCTTGTCTGACCCAACAGTGTATTTACATTCCAATCAACAAATTCATTACACCTCATGTTAAAACTGCAGACGAAAGTTTCTGTATTTAAAATGTCACAGTATTCGGCAAATTAACAATCCACCTAAACCACCATTAAACCGATTGCTTAATCAACTTCTTACAGCAAAACATCGGGGAATCAGGGTCGATTTAAATATTTACGTTAGTACAATCAAGGCCGTAAAAATGAAACGAGCTATTAATATACGGGACAGAACCTACGGAAAAGATAATTTCAAATTAATAATACTATGATATAACAATTCGTAAAAATGGCCTACATAAATTCTTTCTATACATTTATAAAGAGTGCAATTTATTGTTGAATATGTTTGCATTTCATTTACTGCCAAATTCTCTAGTTCGTTGTGCTGATATTGAAATAAAAATGAAATAGTTTGGCTTTCGAAAAATATCGTAAACATATTTTCAAAAGCTTTAAGATAACCACATCTGTATTTGTTTTTGAAACATGTCAATCAAATACATCTACGAAACATGAACTCTGTTTTAAAACATCAAATCAGTAAATCAAACTACCACACTAAACAGTTTAAAGCTGGATTTGATGCTTCAAATATATATAACAACATTTAGATACCTGAAAATATATATCTTCAACTATTTTGAAAGGGTGAAACCACATTTCTTTCTCGGTGCACAGAACATTACTGGTTTAAAGCAGTAGAGTTATTTAATTCCATAAAATATAGTTTATGTAACCACGTACCAAGATAATCATTTAATTTATAGAGTAGTCATAACTAGATTGCTCATAACTCGTGTACATTCTGATTTTATAAGAACAGAACAGTTTTGTCGTTATGTTCTGTTCTGTCTGTTATTATTTCTTACTACTTGTACTATTATTGATTTGTATGTATTGGTATTTTTTTAAAGCAAACAAAATTATGACAACAACTTTATTCTAAATATTTGTTTCCTACCTATTGCTTTTATGCTATAATTTGAACACCCGAATACTAGAAGGTATTAGCCCCCTAATGGGCACTATAAGGAACTATAAAATTGACAACATAGGTCAGTTATATACCTTAAAAGACACAAGAATGCAAAATTTAAACAAAGTTTACCGTATGGTTTACGAGTCATAGAGATTTTTCTAAAGTAAAACTTGGCTATTAGAAGGGCTCTTTTTCAGAAATGAGAAACTCTAATTATTCTATTATATAATCATTATGAAATATTTTTTTCCTATAGAAAATATTTAAGAAACAAATAATAGCATTCAGCTAACAAATGACCCAGCAAAATTATTGTTTCTACTCAAAATGTTTGAAATATGTATATAAATGTTACCCTACCCCACCCATTTTAAGTAGTTGTTTGATCATTTTTCTACTTGGAGGGCCTTATTCAAAATATCCCTAAAATTTACTGAAATCAGGGGCTGTTTTCAAAGTTTGCATAAATTTTCTTAAAAGTATATTGAATGCACCTGTCAAATATAAAGTACTTTTACCGTCTAGTTTTTATTTTATTAGACTTTGAAAATATGAGGTACCATATTTGATAATAAATTTGGCACAATTTAGCCAATAAATACCAAAAATAATAACACTTTTTTCTTATCAAAAGAGTGATCTGAGAGACACAAATAATGTTCAAAGAAAAAAAAGACAGAAAAAAAAGTTGCCTCTTCTGGGGCTTGAACCCGCGCCCCTCAGTTTCAATGCATTTGACAGTAGTTCTAGCCTATTTGAGTACTCTTCAAAGTGGAGGTAATGCATTAGGTGTTAACACTGCATTTTGTTTATCTCATGTTTCCCTCTGTACGCCCTTGACATAACTCAACCTCGCCTTAAAGTCAGGAAGCCGTATGAGGCAGTGTAATAGTATTTATAGGATTTAGACTACATTAAAGGTATAAAACTTAAATTAAAAGTTATATTAGTTATAAGCAGTTTGTAAAAGGTCTTCTATTTGAAAGACCCTGACTTATATATTATATTATTATATAACTGTGATAAACTACTTTAAATAAAATATTTGTTACCGTTATCATTGTCCCATTTAGATCTATGTTTAGAAACATTCGTCGGAGTGTACATGCAAAACTATGGGATCCCACAAACACATACATGTACATACAAAGCTATAGGCGATAATCAGTAGTTTATTTACCGCCTAATAAATTATATTTACAGACCGTTGCGAGCGATTTAGGAAGAAGCAACAAATTTTAACTCCTTAAAGTAAAAGAAAAAAAATGTTTATATGTATTATTTAATTAGATAATACGTAAATATTTGTTGTTGGTTTTTTTCTTATACATTGATACCTATAATCATATTTGAGGGCCAAATCTTAAGGCGGCTTTTGTCCGTGTCATAAAAATGGGGGAGAGTGTTGTCTTCCTTATGTATAACGAGCATTCATTTTACAATTATAGAAAAGCAAAACGGACCTTTTCATTGAAGTATTGTTTTAATTTTCAAAGGTATTCGATGAAGTTCTTAAATTTCTTCCGAATACATTTGATAAAAGCGGTCACATAACTTTGCAATGTACGAATCCATCTATTGACATTTCAGAAGATGAATGTACAAACTGAATATTATATCCGGCTTCTGTTACTTCTGGTGCAGTGTGGGATGTTGGTCTGTAGAGGGATAACAGAGAGAGAGCTGGCTGGTGTTGGACTAGACGTTCTCCTCAAACCTAAAGAACCAGAACTGAAGAGGAAGCTCCTTAGGTCTCAATATCTAATACTGTTCCCTAAAAGCGCAAAGCCTCACGTCAAAGATATTGACATCTCCCTGTTAACTGTCATTATATTAGATGTGTTGATGGTTTCAACAACAGAAAAACAATATGTAAGAGAAATAAAGAATACGAGAAATACACTGTCGCACAATTCAACAGCCGCCCTTGAGGAAACGGATTTTACCACCATTAAAACTGATCTGGAAGATGCCTTGACAAAGTTGTCATTAGGTCTTGATGCGAAGATACAGACTGAATGCTCCAAGTTGATACAGAAATTCATCAAGGAACCACTTGATGAATCAACAGCTTTGAAATATGCTAAACAATTGAGGACTGAGGATGAATTATTACAAGATTTTGAAGGAATGTTGGAAGAACAGTCAGAAGACATTGTACAAGAAATTAAAGCATCGGAGAGTAGGCTTCAAAGTTCACTGTCAGGTAAAGAAAACAATATAAAAGTGATATCTAATATCTGTAATATTTGCCAAATGATTATTTTAAAAGAACCTTTCATTCGGAAGTACATCATGTAATATAAAGCTGTAATACTCACATAACACTATGAATGGCAACAAAAGCATGTGGTATTGTACAAAGAGAACCAATCGATATAACTTATTACAAAACTTTAAGCAAAATTTGAAAAGGGGTCTTCCTACATGTACATGTATATCTGAATACATAGTTTATTGGCATATAACAGATTTAGAACAGAATCTTGAAAAAGTGGGAGCAATGAAAACAACTGCAATATTATACGAAAATTGCAGACTCGATTAAATTGATTATGTTAATGAGAACATATATAGTCATATTATTACTGATACTTAACAAGAATAATTGTCCCACATTTGCTTTATTAGTGTTTGTATTACAGATTTGGGAGAACATTTTTCAACCGAGTTACAGAAACTACACACTGGTAAGAAACTGTACTTTGGTACTTTCGATGTTCAGTACATATACTGTCTTTCAAACAGCAAGCAAAAAATAAGTTCAAAATATGAAGTCTGACCATTCCAATTCTTTGTTTAACCCTTCACATATGGATCGTTAAGCTTTATGGATGTTTAAGCATTATATGTATAAGCATTCACATATTTTAACGAAGGCGCATTTTGATGGTTTTTGTGAGGCCTCTACGGAGTCGTAGCAACATATAGGGATCACTTCTCCGTTGTCTGTCTGTCTGTCCGTCAGTCACAAAACTTGTGCGGACTACTCCTCATAAACTAGTAGTGCAATTTTATCCAAACTTTACAGGCATTATTAGTATCATGTCTAGTTATGCATATCGTCAGCATTTTCCGGTTCAATGATTTTTGTCCGAGTTAGGGCCCTTTAATAATTTTTATTTTTAAAGATTGTCCGGACTATTCGTCTTATACCACAAAAGCAATATCAATGAATTTTACAGGATTGATCTTTAGCTCAAGTCCTTGCACATATTGCACAGGTTTTCTGGCTGCTGAATTATGGCCCTTTAATAAAAAAAATGGTGTTTTGTGTGTTTCCAGATACACAAAAGCTTGTCCGGACTACTTCTCAAAAACTACTGGTGCAATTTCATCCAAACTTTACAGGAATGATCAATACTAAGTCTAGGTTGCATATCATCGGCTGTTTATGGTTCAATGATTTTTTTCGGAGTTATGGCCCTTTAATTATAATGAAGTCTGGCCATTCCAATTCCTTGTTTTACTCTTCTTTAAGCTTTATGGATGTTTATGTTTATATGTATAAGCATTCACATATTCTAATGAAGACACATTTTTGTGGTCCATATGAGGTTTTTTTGTTCGCCTCTACGGAGTCGTGGCGACATATATGAATCACTTCTCCGTCATCTGTCTGTCCGTCTCTCTGTCTGTCACAAAACTTGTGCGCACTACTCCTCATAAACTACAGGTGCAATTTCATCCAAACTTAACATGAATTATCAGTATATAGTCTAGTTATACATATCGTCAGCATTCTCCAGTCAATGATTTTTGTCCGAGTTAAGGCACTTTATAGGCTAGGCATTTTAGCCAAAAATAAGACCCAACCTCAAACAAATTCCTTCAGAAAAGATATTTGCATATTTGTTATCTACTATATATGTGTTGCTACAAGAAAAAAGTCCTCAAAAAAATTCGAAGTATAAAATGCTAAAAATGTCATGTTTTGAAATCATGTGTTTTCAATTAGAATAATCTGTGAAATTAAATAACCCAGATATTCTACGCAAATATGGTAATTAACAAAGTAACACATTAATACACAAACATGCTTTATTTAATCCAAAACATTTCAACCAATGTTGATTACATTCAAAAAGTCGCAACACTGCATAATCTATACATCATCATTTAGACTGGTATAAAACATTACCCCACCCACTAATGATAATTTTTTTTTTTTTACTTTTAGTCAGATTCCATTAAATATTCTTACAAGTTAGCTCTACCAAGAATAAAGTTGTATGAATCTATCTAAATTCATATTATAATTCAAAATTGCAATACATTTTACACAAATAATTATTATTTATATACATTGTATTTGCATTTCTGTTCTGAAAATCAATCCTTCAAGTAAATATCTTACCAATGCTAAATTGCACTTACTTAACCATGGAAGTTTTGTAAAAAAAATTATTGTAAAAAGACATTTTAAAATAAAATGAATCTTCTGAATGTTAAGACACTGAAAAAACACAATGTTATTTCATCATTTGCGTCAACGAGGCCCGACTATCCATATAGTCTGACAACGCTACACATGTATATATACATATTGCCCTGCCCTTGTTCAATTCTCCACTTTTCGGCCGGTGCTGTTGAAACCTTTAGCCTATACCCTTTTCACAGAGACACATTGTTTCGCATCTGTAAAATAAATGTTACAACATAGTATGATAAATAAAAATGCGAACTTTGCATTCTGCTTTTAAAATAAAACAATTGTATGTCAAACTGAAAACGAGGTACTATAAAGGAAGATAGGATTGTGCTTTTAGATTTATATTTTTATGTTGAATTATCTACAAATAATTCATACATAAATCTCAGCAAAAACGTGCCTCAGCTTTCTTCTTCAGAAAATAGGTTTCATGTTATATTGTTATAACAAATTTAAAGCGTGTAAATTGCCTATCGGCTGAAAGAAGCGCGGACTGTGAAACAATATAATGTGCCATATAAGTAGGAAATACTGAACAAAACGGCACCTATACTGTCATACAGATAACTAAATTGGAAGTTTTGGTCGAGTGATTAAGGTCACTGACTTCAAAACACTTGCTTCTTACGGTGTTAACGATGTAGGATGTAGGTTCGAGTCCTGCCGGGGTTTTGGAATCTATTATCTGACATAGCTATCCCAAACTGACTTATAGAATATTGGTGGTTCTATGCGCTAAAAACAATACCTATGTCACACTTTTTCCTTCACCAGTAAAGCTTGAAAGTTATTATATGACCTGTAAAGTGTTGATGTGACATAAAAACAAACAAACAAATCTCTGATCTTAGTAATTCCGAGAATGTAAGAAAACTGAATTCCCTTAAGAAAAGTTATATATGCAGTAGCACACAAAATTGAATCTGGTACACCAACTGTGTATTAAAGATATAGAGGGTTTTTCTTTGATTTACCTGTAAATTGCTTTTCAAAAATGCTGGATCTTTTCAAAAATAACTCATTTAACCTCTCCGAACTTGGATATATGGAAAATTCTTGCCACATTCAATTAACGTATTGATTTATGTTCGCCAAAATATAAAAGGCTGGACTCTCGCTAAATATTGTCTTCTGCAATCAACCATCCCATACTATGTTTAGCCCTTCCTCTGAAAATAAGATATATAAAGTCCATAAATCATTATCAAAAAGATATTAAAAAGAAATAGTATTGAAATGATATAATATGATATAACAGGGAAACGCCTGAGAAAATGTTGGTATGAGCAAACTCTTTTGTATGTGCATTTATTATAATATCATGCTGTAAAACAATGATGTAAATTTGTGTTGATATATCAATTTCTGTTGTATTTACAAACCTGAAAGACACACAATTGTTTGGTTTTCATTCATTCAATAAGATATATCTACGTAAAAAGCCATTTTTCTCTCGCATCCCATTACCCCTTGTGTAGAAGTCATGTGTCTATCCAACTTCCTCATTAATAGGTAATAGTTTTAGCTTGATTACACCCTATTGGGTGTAATATAACATATAACATGCTTGAATATTATCATTTCGCTTAAAAATGCATTAAAATGTATTACAAAATACGTTTGTTTACATCAAGTTAACATATTATTTGTTTTAATTATGATTTCCACAATTCAAAAAACATGCCAACTCTTTGAAATAAGTCAAATTTAACATTTTAAAAATATCCCTAGATTTTCGTGATTTTTGGTCACAACACGCTTCCGTAGAAAGAAAAAAATACAAAACTTGTGCATACACATTTTTTTAAATACTCAGTAAGATGTGTGGTTAATTCTGTGTCATTTTAGATAATTGTACAAAAGGAAACAATGTAGAACAGTGAGAAAAAGATAAACTCTCTTTTAATGATTACTTTATTCAAAATTGAGTTTAAAATCGCGAAATTATATGACACATTTTGTCATCTGCATAATCGATTGATTGGTGGTCAATTAAATCTATCTACTGACATATTTTTCCCTAATTTATACAGAAGAATATAAAAATGACTAAAATTACTCACCTTTGCACTAGGAATGCTGGAATTGAAGTAACTTCAGATCTTTCAACGAAAATATAATAAACGTGACGTCACCGAACGTGTATAAAATTAAAGTATGGTGTAATTTAAGAGACACATTTAAATATTGATTTTTACTAAATCTTTATGATCGATTTTTCAGGATTCTGCAAGGAGATTTTTTGAGGACTTTTTTCTCAAAATGTAGATAATGTTTATCTTTTATTTAATCGTGAAAACATTTCTGAAGGAATTAGTTTTACCATAATTTCTATTATGACTGGCCTATTAATAATTTTTAGTTTTAAAGTTTGTCCGGACTATTCGTCTCATACCACAAATGCAATTTTAATGAGTTTTACAGGATTAATCTGTAGCTCAAGTCCTTGCACATATTGCACGGGTTTTCTGGTTCAATGATTTTTGACTGAGTTATGGCCCTTTAATAAAAAAAGGTATTTTTGTGTGTTGCCAGATACACAAAAGCTTGTCCGGTCTATTTCTCAAAAAACTACTGGTGCAATTTCATCCAAACTTTACAGGAAAGATCAATACTAAGTCTAGGTACCAACTCGGCTTTTTTCAATGATTTTTCTTTCAGAGTATGGCCCTTTATTTACTTTTATTTTTTAAAGTTTGTCCGGTTTACTCATCTTATACCACTTATGCAATTTCAATGAAAATTGACAGGATTGATTGGAAGGTCAAGTTCTTGTGCATAGTACACTGGTTTTCCGCTTGAATGATTTTGGCCCAGTTATGGCCCTTGAATGACAAGGGTGTTAATAAAGTTTGTCCGGACTACTCCTCTTATACCATTTATGTATTTTCAATGAAACTTTACAGAATTGATTGGTAGGTCAATTACTTGTGCATAATACACAAGTTTTTTGCTTGAATGATTTTCAGCTGAGTTATTACCCTTGATTAAAAATGTGTTTTTTTCCCTGTTAATGATTTTTGTGTCTGCTGCTACACGTAGCTGCAACATGCGATTGGCTATCATGAGGCGACACATGTCATCACTTATGACCCTTGTGTTTTTTTAAACTAGTATACAATGTCGCTAGTAATACTTATCCCTTTAGCACAATTGAAACTGACTGCACTTTCTTCCCCTTGCTAAAATGACCAGTTATCTACCCTGGGTATGACTAAAATACGAAAATGACATTTTATGACAAAAGTGAGCGAAAGTAAGTTTAGAAATACTATATATAGCGTTTAAATTGAATTTTACATTAAAATTGCAGTCTGTAGACGTTTATTTTCAAAGATGAATAATATTTTCAAAAATAATCATTATGATGATTTCATCTCAATTTGTTTGCCTTATTTGTATTTCAGACACCTTCCTTTTTCACTGTCGTATTTTAGTCATAAGCTCATACGCAATCAGCTATTTCTTTGTAAATAACTACATATACTTACCCTGACTGTATATATATAACCATTGTTACCTCCCTTCGCATATTTATAGACCATTGTTACCTCCCTTGTTATTCCATTACAAATTTAATCATTCCAATCTAAATGTTACCTGACAACTGTTATGCTATATTTATATTATTGAACGCTTCAAGACCACTCATTGAGTTTCCTTAAATAGCTATGATTGTTGCTTTTCAACACAAAACGGTTAGAATTGTATTTTTACAAAACTTAGGCCTTCTTTGCATTTACTTTATTGAAATTAAACAAAATGACTCAAGTATGTATGAAAAATGTCCATTATTTTGTTCTTTTGCCAGGATACACCTCAGATGATGTTACACACTTGAAATTCCATGATACATTGCCCTATTGTGAACAATGTATTCATGATGATAACAAAAAAACCTCTAAGTTCTTTTGTGAAGATTGCACCCAGTTTCTGTGTTTAGAATGCAGCCAAAGCATTCATGTTGATGCACCTACGCACAGACGCTCGAGGATATTCAAGAGGAGCCCAATCAAAATAGATGCTAAAGGTTATGATGTATGCCACGAACATAAAAGAAATCTGGCATACATTTGTGAGTCACACAATGAACTGTGTTGCGAAGATTGCAGTAAAGAGAAACACCAAGGCTGTGAAACAATCACAGCCATTTCTAATATTGCTTCGCAGCCAAAATTTAATCCAGGGATGGAAATTCCACGGCTGCAAAATGAATCAAGTCTACTTATTGCATGGCTGTCTTCAGTGGAATCCGAGGTTGATAGGGATGCAGAAAATATTGATTCAGTGATAGAAGAACGAAGAAATACATTGTTAAAAGCGTTCGATGATGAAGCACAGAAAGTGAAAGAGACGGCTGCTACCATGAAAAGAATGACAAAGAAGGAAATATCTAACAAAAGGATGTCGTGCGAAGTTTTTAATGATAGAATTAACAAAGCGAAAGTACGACTGATCAATATGACAAAATGTGGAACAGCATGTCAGAAAGTAATTGCACAATACCACATGGAGCAATTTACAAATACATTCAAATCTTTAAAAGATATATCCTTTGTTTCTTTTCAACTTGGACATTTTAATGTTCCAAATCCAATTCTACATCACCGTTCATTTCATGTGAATGTTCCAGAAACCAGACCAGTTCATTTGTATCCCTGTGACCAAATCAAAATCACTAGTGCAGATGACGAAAGGATCCCATTATATTCTGGTCTTGATTATTTGCCTGATGGGAGATTGATTGTCGTAGATAATCAGAACAAGAAACTACTGGTACTTAGTGAGAAGTTGGTCGTCTTAGGTTCATATAAATTCGAATTTCATCCACAGTGTATTGTTGTTATATCTGAGGATGAAGTGGCAGTTACAGTGGGAAGATTCAAAATGATAATTGTTCTTCATATCAGTATAACAAATAAGATATCGCAAGTTAGGAACTTCGAAATAGACTTGCCATGCTATACAATATGTATGATTGATGATGGGCACTTTCTTGTAGGAACTTTTAACGCTACAAAGCCTGCTTGTATTGTATCTCTGGCAGGAGTAGTGGAAGATATAAATCTTCCTAGAAAGGAATATGGATTCAATGATTGTTTTTGTACATTTCTCAGGGATAGTAACAAACTTGTTTTTAGTCAAAGACACAAAAATACGGTCACCATATATGACATTGCAACAAGGAAAAATGTAACTGTCAAAGACGACAAAATAAAAGAACCACGCGGTGTGGCAGTAGGGCCATTTGATTGTATCTTTTTGTGTAGTAGACTTACACAAAGCATTGTACAGATTTCGCCTGATGGGTGTATCATAACGTCTTTTAAAATCGACAATATTTGGCCTTACATGATCTGTTTCTCAAAAAACAAAAGTACACTTGCAATTTCTAATAATTCAAAACGCAAAAACGGTTTACAAGTATTTAAGGTAGACTTTGGCAGTAAATAAAGTTGAACAAGATATGTGTTCATTTGAGGCACATGCCCACCGCAACATGGGATTTTAGTAGCCAGTGTTATCATTTCTATAGTTTTTGTATGTATGTTTTAGGTATTTCTGTCATACATTACTGAATTTAGATCAATAAATGTTACGCGTACATGCAATAAATAACTTAAGTCAGATTGGAAATGCTGCCACTTTCAACTTTGACAAAATTACAAAGGTCTTGAATACATCATATCGTCTACTTAAGCATGGCCTAAGGCTTTTTATAAACAATATACATTGTATAGAGAATGGTTCTACTTTTACACACACTGGCCTTTAAACTTAGTGAAGTACAAGATGTAGATTTAACATTTACATAATTATGTATAAAATATGTTTAGTTTCTTAGTAGTATTTTGATTTCTTTTAATTACTTTGTAATACTTATATAGTCATTATTATCATATTTAAAATTTGTAGAAAATGTTAATATTGTTTACATGTATCATAATCTAAAATGTATTTTTAGAATAGTTATGTAAAGGACTGATAAACCTAAAACATTTGTAAGTAAATTATGTTGGCTGTTTGTACAGAACAGAACAGAACAGAAACTTTATTTTCAGACTTGTACAAAATACATCGTCTACACAATACAAACAATTAAATATATTTAAGTATAAGTCACATTACATAATAATATCATAGTCAAATGTTAGCAAAGCATATGTTTTTATTGCTTAATTTATAATTCCGTTAATACAAAACATATCAAAATATTATCAAAGCAAAATGTAATCTATATTTAAAGTTAGACATTATGCAATCAATACTTATTTATCTACGCTATGTTACACAGAGGATTAACCGTGAATTCAACGATGTGTAACTGATATTCTCATAGCCAATGCTTCTCGTATATAACAAGCAAGGTTACGTAAAATAATCTTATTATCACTATTTAATAATTCTAAAAATTTATACATACTAGGTCTAACGTAGTAAAATTTCTTAATATATTTCTTTCTTAGGTCATTGTAACAAGTGCAAACCAAAACAAAGTGGTACTCATCTTCAGTCAGATAAGTTGTTACATACAGTGTTATGTTAGCTCCCTCAGGGGTTTAGATGTTCATTTTAACAAAGCGCCTCAGGGAGTTTCAAAACATTCTGCTGCTATTTTTTGAAGAAGTAACATATCTTAAGTCTCTCTAAGGTTAAGTAATTAATTATTGAATTTATTTTAGGCACTTTGGCATTAAGTAAACCTTAGAGATTGTCTAAATTCACTGAAACATTTTTGATAAGATTTGTAAGTAATTTTAGTACAATGTAATTTCTTTTTACAGAATTAATTAAGATTAATTAATATCTTTGTGTTAAGTGGCTGCCATCTTGAATTGCTGATCTCTATTTTTGTTGATAAAGATTAAAACAGGGCTTGCTATTGTTCAGATTTATTAGTTTAATAATACAAAATCATATTAAGGTTATTTTTCATATTTTCAGTTATTACATTTCAACTTGTTTAAATCTTCTATTCAAGTAGTTTATTCTTATATTCATATTTTGGTTATATAAAAACAGTTTATATTAAAGTGATTATTGTAAACTTGTTTAGCTTTTAGATAAGTGTAAATAAAAACTTAGTTCATTAAAGATTTGGTTGATACATTTGTGTTTTATTTATCTTTGCATTTAAAGGGTGGTGTCATCATGACGGTTAGATTTATCCCTATTAAAGAGTACTCCTGAGCAAACTAAGAACATCAAAAAGTAAATGTTTGGTTATAAGTAAACACATTCTATTTACAGAAAGCAAAAAGCTTTTGTAATTTTTCAACACCACAACAATGGTGCCAGAACTTGGATCAATGCCTGCTTCTATTTTTAGAAACACTTATTGATATTATATAATTTTTAAAACAACAACATTATGTAAGAGACCCAATCAAGAAACTTGTCTGAAAAATGTTTTATCTTAATTAACCATAATATACTACATGATCTCAAAGGTCACTGGTGGGATCATTTTTTTTTTACCCTAGATGCATGATTCATAATTTTTTTATAGAGGTCTACTAGGCAATGCTATAATTGTTTTATAGAGGTATAATTATCTCCAAAAAATGTGTTTCCTACACCTTTAAAGTCTTCATTAAGCAAGTGACTCCCGTGGCAGGGCCAATTTTCGAGGGATTAATAATAACTTGTAGAAATCTACAAATTAATGCTACATGCTAAATATCTAATCTTTGGGCTTGAAGTTGCACCTTAGATATAAATGTGTTTTCCATTATATAAGTTAATATAAATCAAATGACCCCAGGCGGGTCAATATTAACCTAAAGGGGCATGATTAATATTAGTTTTGTAAAGGTCAACAAGGTTAATGTTACATGCTAAATATGTTGTCTCTTAGCATTGTAATTTTACAGTCAGTAAGAATTAAATGGTATTTTTCTTCTTCAGAAGTCTATATAAATTAAGTGACTCCCAGTTCAATTTTCTTCCACCAGTTCTAGATACAGACCAGACACGAAGTTGCTTACAGACGGACTTACAACCTGGTGCATAACAATATACACAGAAATGTTGGTCCTGCTCAGTTATTCACTTTGTACAATAAACCGCCTCCGTAGTCGAGGGGTTAGAGTCGATAACACAATAAGGTTGATTAATATATGAGCCGCGTCATGACAAAACCAACATAATGGGTTTGCGACCAGCATGGATCCACACCAAGATCCATGCTGTTCGCTTACAAACCCTATAGCAAGTAGAGAAACTGATAGCCAACAGCATGGATCCTGATCAGACTGCGCGGATGCGCAGGCTGGTCTGGATCCATGCTGGTCGCAAACCCATTATGTTGGTTTTGTCGTGACTCGGCTCATATATGTTTCAGAAAATTTAATAGATTTAATTGCCTCTTCCCTAATTCAATTATTTTATTGCAGCGCCCTTGTTGAATTCTCCCTCCCTTCATCCCAGCACCCCCTCCCCACCCCCAGTCAAGCAAAACCCTTGAAATATCTTTTGAGAACTATGAAAGCAAAAAATAAATACATGTAGTTGAAAATTGCAGACTTTGTTGTATAAAATTTATACATGACAGACAATTTCAAGTACAACATCTCTCATGCCCTCATAAGCATTGGCTTAAAGTGACATTATGCCCATCCAAGGGTGTATAGTGAGTGAACATGTGAATATATACACAAGTTTTCATCTTCAAAAACAATAAATAACGCATGGATCCTAAGGAATTTTCTGTAAATATTGTTGCAAATAATGTTGCTGGGGTTCTAACCGGTAGGGGACTTATGGATTGCTTGCAATACTATGATAATTGCTTGTTATTATTATTATTATAATTCCGTAACTGTAACAATAGAATAAGAGGCCTCTGTTAAACAAAACAAGATAAAAGAAATGGTCCCTTTTTTCATTTCGCCTGGACGTCCGTCTGTCTGTCCGTACAGTTTAACTACGGTCAATAATATTATTACATTACAATGCTAAAAATTGCAAGTTCATGATAGACAGAGTGCGTCAAGACAGAAAAAAGGAATTTTCACCCTAACAACAAAATAACAAAGCTTATTTTCATAAATTTTATTTCACAAGATACAGTAGATCATTATAATGAATATGTAAGATCAAACCAACATGATATAAGTGATATTTTATGTTGACAAAATCAACGTCTGAAAATTTAAATAATTAAATCAGCATGCCTTCAGATTTATACTTTTTTTACATGAAAATTTAGAACAATATTCAAAAAACAAAAATTGTCATCAACTAAAACAAATAAACTAATTTGGCTTGTGTGACTTGTTGAACTTTTAACATGCTAAATATCTAGGATGGACTTAAATAATATGGACAAAACCATTTGTGCAGTCTGGTCAGGATCTTTCAATCTTTCAGTTGGTAGCTACATGAATTTTTCAATTTTGTTATGTGGATCCCTTACATTTTGATTTAACCGTTCCAAATTTGAAACAGAGCAAAACCCATTATATACCATATTGTTTCCAATTAATACCCCCACCCTCTCTAAACAGTGCCCCTACCCACAATTTGAAGAAGAAAAAAAATCTTACATTATAGATTTAGTAATCTATAATTAGTAATCTGTAATAAAATATCAGTCCAAATACATTTTTGTAATTTCATTTAAAAAAATAACCATTATTGACATTCCAGTAATGTAATATCAAAAACATAATCCAGATATATATATTATATCATAATAATGAATGATTAATAATTTTTATAATTGAATTGTATCTTTCATAAACATATTTTAAAGCAAACTTTTAAGTTCTAATTAGCTCATCCATTTTGAAAAAATACAAACTCTCTGGGGCGTTAAATGGCAAAAATATGGTAAATGTTCCCTTTCTTAACAATATAATGTATGCATATAATACTCAAAGGCTTACATTTTATTTATATGAATGAGAAAACTATTTGAATCATGTACGAATGTATTAAATGATATTAAATGATTCACTTAAGTCTAAAAAATTTGATTAACTGACTCTGTAATATTTTAACACTTCACAAAAGCTTTACTAAAATAATTGTTACATACTGTACCATTGTTTTAGCATCATTTCAAAATTATCACCAAATTTCATATAAAAAAATTCACCAAATTCATACACAGTGCATCATAATTTCTATCATAATTTCAATTCAAAATTATCACCCAAATCAAACACAGTGTACCATTTTTCCAGTTCAAAATTATCACCCAAATCAAACACAGTGTATCATAATTTCAATTCAAATTTATCACCCAAATCAAACACAATGTACCATTACTTCAGTTTAACATTATCACCCAAATCAAACACAGTGTATCATTTATTTCAATTCAATTTTATCACCAGATTCTTTGCTCTTTTTTTTCAAGCTCGATTAAGAATTATCACCATGCTTACTACATCACTCTGAATTTACAATTATCACCTTGAACAATACAACTATGGAACATTAAATTTTAATTCATCTAATTTGTCATATCATAAACACCGCTCTCGCAACTCTCTGCAATCACAGATTGACTGTTATACATTTCCTTCTCTCGCAAAGAATGGGTGTCCTGCCACTGGTCGTTAACGCTGCTTGGCAACTGATAAATTTTGGTAATTTTCACGTGCCGCGAGTTTTTCAAATGGATATAGATTACACGTGCAGTTATCTGACACAGTAACATTGCAGCTGCGCACGTGAGAAGTAAGTACATGGAACTAAATAAAATACTTCGCAGATTCAGGACCAAGGGGGACAACTCCTTCTGAATATATTCTAGAAGCACTGACTTTTGAAAACCTGAAAAAAAAATTGAAAAAAAAAAAAATTGAAAAAAATAAGTAAATCATAAATTAATTATCACTGATACGCTCAAATTTATGCGTCATACATCAAACAGAGATGTATCCACTGTACATAAGTGGTGATATATTGACGGTGACAATAAATTAAAACAGTACCTCAAGTAACAGTCTGGTAATCTTCTAAAAATCCCTCCCTGAACAAAGATTTTAGTAAAAACTTAACCTTGCCAATATCTTGGAAATGCTGAGTTTGTGAAATTTTGAAATTTGGCCCTCACAAAAATATCTTATTTTACAGTACTGACAAAGAGGAAAGAATGTTCATGAATTAAAGATTTAAAAATATGAAATAATTACAATTGCTAGAAAGAACTTACCTTCAAACATTTTAGAATGTATTGGCAAGAAATTACACGAGGTTAAGGACATTGTGACTAGATTTGTTCCGTCGGTGCAAGCGTCAAGTCCCGCTAAATTGCACATATCTGAGATCATTGTATTCAGCAGCATATTCTGCAAAAAAAAAAAAACAAGTTAAAATTATACTACTTATTATTTAAGATATACATACATCAATCTTTTATAACTTTCTTGATAAAATACATAGAATGATAAAAAAAAATACTTGAAAACGATTTAAATCATAAAAGTTTAGCTTAAAACATAATGGATTCAACTTGGATTCAAAATTTGCGCCAATCTACTCTTTCTTAATTTAGAAATCTGTACTTAAAAAATCCCCTTTCAAGAATGAATTACAAGCAGTAAAATGTAATATTATAACAATAGCACCATATGCAGTGCAAACGTTCATTTGTAAAAAATTCTAAGTTAAAATTAGAAACTAAGAGGCATAACTCTACAAATATATCTTTCAGAATTATGCCCCTTGCCTAACAACTGCACCTTGTTATAATTTGCAAGGATTTCATATTGATATACATGTACATGTAACTTTAAAAATGTTTGAATAATGGGCTACATTAGAGTTTTGCATGACTACAACAACACTGATGATGACATCGTAGGGATCGTTATATGTTTTTTCTTCGAAACAGACAAGCTAAAAACCAGAAGTAAACTTTATAAAGAGGCCTTCAGCTTTTCTAAATATTTTGTACAATGTATGTTATTTTTAGATAAATTGTTTTAGATGGAGATGGGGGCATTATGGATAAGTGTTATCTAGCAAGCAAGTTTTTCTTCTTGGCACTGTGTTGTTAAATGAACCTTAAAACAAATCAGTAGGGAAGATATGCACAGGATGTGTGACCTTGACTTTGGTCGCAGGGACCTGAATTTTATGCACGGCACTCAGCCTCACAATGATGAACATTTGTGCCAAATTATATTGAAATCCCTCTATGCATGTAGAAGTTTTGCTCCAGACAAGCGTTTTTCTATGAGCTCTAACTGTGACCTTCACCTTTGACCTAGAGACTTGGTTCATGTGCAGGGCACTACAATTCTATAAAGTAACATTAAAATTCCTCCCTGCATGTAGAAAATATGCTCCGGACAACATCTGGATATTTAATCATCTCCAGTGACCTTGACCTTGCAAATATTAACCTAAATTAAATGTGTCACACCTGTAGTCATGAATGTTACCATTTGTGCTACAATCCATCAATAAATGATGACTAAATGGTCCCTATACACATCTTCAAATTTTTATCTGAACTTTGACCTCTATGTGTAACCTTGACTTTGGTCGCAGGGATCTGAATTTTGCGTACGACACTCCGCCTCACAATGGTGAACATTTGTGCCAAGTTATATTGAAATCCCCCTATGAATGTAGAAGTTTTGCTCCGGACAAGCGTTTTTCAATGAGCTCTAAGTGTGACCTTGACCTTTGACCTGGAGACCTGGATCATGCATGGAGCAATACATATCATGGTGGTGAACATTTCCATAAAGTATTATAAAAATTCTTCCATACATGTAGGAGATATGCTCCAGACAAAATCTGGATATTTCACCATCTTTAGTGACCTTGACCTTGCATATATTGACCTAAAGTACATGTGTCACAGCTGTAGTCATGATAATGACCATTTGTGTTACAATCCCTCAATAAATGATGATTAAATCGTCCCTATACACATCTTCATATTTTTATCTAAACTTTGACCTCTATGTGTGACCTTGACCTTGGCCGCAGGGACCTGAATTTTGTGCGCGACCACTCCGCCTAACAATGGTGAACATTTGTGCCAAGTTATATTGAAATCCCTCTATGCATGTGGAAGTTTTGCTCCGGACAAGCGTTTTTCAATGAGCTCTAAGTGTGACCTTGACCTTTGACCTAGTTCATGTGCGTGACATGGCTTCTCATAATGGTGAACATTTCTATGAAATTTCATTAAAATCCCTCCATGCGTCAAGGAGATATGCTACGGACAAAATCTGGATATTTCATCATCTTTAGTGACCTTGACCTTGTATATATTGACCTAAATTATATGTATCACAGCCATAGTCTTGATAATGACCATTTGTGTTACAATCCCTCAATAAATGATGACTAAATGGTCCATATACACATCTTCATATTTTTATCTGAACTTTGACCTCTATGTGTGACCTTGACCTTGGCTGCAAGGACCTGAATCTTGCGCGCGACACTCCGCCTCACAATGGTGAACATTTGTGCCAAGTAATATTGAAATCCCTCTATACATGTGGAAGTTTTGCTCCGGACAAGCATTTTTCAATGAGCTCTAAGTGTGACCTTGACCGATAGACCTGGTTCATGTGCGCGACACTGCTCCTCATAGTGGTGAACATTTCTATGAAGTTTCATTAAAATTCCTCCATACATGTAGGAGATATGCTCCGGACAAAATTGGACGCCACCCGCCTGCCCGCCAGGGGCGTTCCCATAATACGTCCCGTTTTTCAAACGGGCGTATAATAAGGTGGAAAATGAATTTAGCCATAATACAAAAACAATAAAGAAAGCCCCCGATACCTCTAATCTACCAGTCTGGTCTCTATATGTAAATTAGTAGAACGGACAATTTGTTTCCTTGGTCTTCTATTTTTAGAAACCAACGTCACTTATGCTTAAGAAGAAAAAGAAGACTTTACAGTGATATGATGCACTTTTCCAAGATAAAATTACTGATAAACTTAGTTTGAAACAACAAATGATGAAAAGCTGTAGGCCACTTTAAGAAAGAAAGAGAAGAAAAAATAAAGAAAACTTACTTGTCGTTCTGCAACATTGAGGAGTAAACTGTTAATAGTCTGTACCTCGCCATCTAACTTCTCCTTGTAACCAACTAGAAAGTCATTGAGGTAAGAGCCATACTCCGATATAACAGTGTTTGTTATGTCATTCTGACGTTCCAGAATGGGCAACATCGCCCCAGTGTCCAATAAAAACATGGCTGACTCTAGAGTAACAAGGTCATTGGTTGCCTTGGCAACAAGGAATAAAATTAACACAAATCCACATATGAATACCATTCTCCAGAAAACGGGAGAAATAAGTAATCTATACAAAGATTTCATACAACTTATAAAGTAACTAAGTAAGCAGTTTTTATCACTGGGTTTTTCCTCTTGTTTCGGATTACGCTGTTGTTTGTGATGCCAAATTTCCCTTAAAATTTCCTCTTTGGCTTTTGTCGTACCAGTACAATACATGAAATATAGTTCAGTATTATCTCCCCATATATTTTCCTTATTATGCATATAGTAATCATATGGATGGTCGAGACTGTCTTCAGGCCGGGGCACCTCCTTCCCCGTCAATATAAAATATATCTTGCGCGTCATTGAATCGTACGGAATTCTCTCCTCTAAACCAGTCTTGAACATTTTCAAACTTTTCACCATCCATGAAAAGCGGTAAATAAGCAGAAGACTATCTAACAGTAAAAATGCACAAATGAATACTGGATAAATTATTCCTTTAATATTGGAAATATGGAGTTTATTTCTTTTGGGGGAAGGTTTTACAGTCGGAAATGCTGCCAAGTCGTCGTCAAAGTTCCAGCTCGATATGTAGTCAGGGTTGTTATATGAAAATTTAAACGTGTTTTCTGATGGTTTGAAATCAACGTTAACTGATGCTGGATCAAAGTTCTCTGTTTTGTTCACCAAGTGGGTAAAGTCCACACTTGGCATCATCTTCAAAAGCCTGAAAAAAAGTGAAAGAAATAAAGCTTAATCTGTTTATCTTCAGTCAAATTGACATTATCCTGTCACATCCCAGTAGTGGCCGGGTTAATTGATATCATCCATTCCTCTTACCAAGACAAACAAATGAGTGTTACACCTGAATTAAACACATATTACACCTGAACAAGCATTACACCTGAACAAGTGTTACACCTGAACAAGTGTTACACCTGAACAAATTTTACACCTAGACATGCAGGATTTAATTTTATCAAGTGGTATAAAAATAAGTAGCTCATGAGTGGCGGTAGTACCAGAGAATTATAATAAATTTCATACATGGTGAATAAGATAAATCCTATGTTTATAGAAAAAATACTTCTACTTTCTGTTTAATACAATTTTTTTTCTCTTTTTTGACTAAATATACAAATACCATGTAATTCCTTATTCAATGAAACCTTTTCAGAATATACATGTATAACAATGGACAGCTGTAATTTTGACGTAGGGGAAGTCTATTATATACAAAGTAGTGCAGTATAGGGTAAAAAAATAAAAAGAAACGAAACATGAAAGTTACCTGGTCATAATCATGTCCTTCATTTCAAACAATTCTTGTACTTTATCAATTTCCAGCCAAGTTAGAAACCCTGGTAAATCATCAGTAATCTTTCTAATCGGGCGTCCGCTTAATATCTGCTGCTGCATAAAAATTTCCTTCGGGACCGTAAACCACGGGTTTTCTGCTACTGATTTTAAATACGACAAATATGATATTTGAAGTTTGTGTAACTTTGTATCAAGTGTTCGGTTAAATTCATCTAAAAATTTACTAATCTCATTTTGATAGAAAGACTGTCTGTTGTGAAAATACTCTGACAGTTTCTTATCTACTGTTCCATTATTACGGAATAAAGTTAACAATACTCGACGAAGTTCATGATTTCCACTAGGTACGTCAGTACGTAGCGAGGATTTCATATGATTACTACAAGCAGTAATTCGCTGTTCAGTTAATCTCAACAAACGGTCCAGTTCTTTATTTTCATATTCAATTATAGTATCTAATGTTCTCTGCATTTGAAACTGCACTTGCTCGCTTGTATTTGTAGTAAGAGTCACTTGACCTAGATTCGGACCTTGTATCACGTGAAACAAGGCGAACAATGCCGTGAAAGAGAACATTAGTGCATATATGACATATAACACAACAAGTGTCATCATAATAAACTTTGTGTGAATTGTTAGTCCTTGCTCCTTGTTTACTTTGTCAATACTCTGTAAGAGCGTAATTTGAGGTCCTAAGTCCGGTTTCGGTACCGTTATATCGGTCGGAATGAACTTGGACTTCTTTTTATCACAGTATAAATACAGCATTATCAGTACAACTGAGGCACAGAAGCATACTGCTACTATAATCACCATCGGAGGCCATGGTGGCGTTTCTCCAGTCTCCATAGCAACTGCCTTAGCAGCCGCAGCCTTAAAATATTGTGGTCCTTGGACAGATGAAAGAACTGTCCTGTAACTTGAGACCGAATCGTTAAGCACAGCGACAAAAATGTCAACAAAATCTACAGAGTTCCTTTTAATTTCAAAACTTGCTGAGAATTCCTGCGGACAGTTTATAACCATGTCGTACACAACAAGTCGCGTGGCCATATTAGCCGTGTAGATTTCTAGCGTGAAGATTCCAGGGCATGCTGTTAAAGAACCTGCAAATATAGAATACAAAGGTCAAAAATTTGGTTCATGTGATACAATAATAAGCTATAATAATCAAATATCTAAACCTTTTATGCACCTCAGACTAACAAACATTAAACCTCTGCAGAGAGGCCCCTCTGTAGAGCAAGAACCTCTTCATAACAACAACAACAATTCTTCTTAAAGTAAAGCTCCAAAATTGATAGATCCCAAGTCTGAACTTTAATTTGAATAACAATAGATATAACCACAAACATTGACATGTGCTCTTTTCTTAACAAACATGTTGTGGTGAATTACTTTTTGTAATCTGCTAATATGATAATAACAGTAAGACAGATTAGGGCATACATGCCATAATTTTTACACTCATTTCCGGGACACTTTTCTTTTGGAGGTGGGGCTTTGATCAGCAATCGTATTTTTTTATAAATTTACATAGTGGCATTCAACCTATATTACCGGTACAACTTGCAAATTTAATGACACCATAAACAAAAGAATCATTAATAGTTTTTCTATCTTTTTCAAGTATTTAGGCATCGTTAATTCAATCAGTCACAGAATAGAATAAAGCTATGTTAAGTTATGACAATTAGCCATGTCGTTTACATGAAACATTTGCTGAATCTTGTAGATTTTATCACCTCAAATTTAGCGGTAATTTTCACGGTGTTTGACCACTAATAACTGCCTCCAGGCAGATTAAATTTATACTGGCCAGTTTTTAATTACAATGTATGACACTTTCGCATAGGAAGCCACATGGGGTAAACAATTAATCTTTTAATTGATCAAAATTATTTGTTGGAAGGGGCACGTATATATACCAATCAAAGGATTAGTGTCACCATTGCAATGCTGTTAGGGGATAATCGATCATCATTAGCGTTCTAGACTAGCTTATAAAAACTTGACCATAAAATTAAATAAAAATGTAAAATTTCTTGCTTCACAGTAGATTATTTTAGATTTTTTTTTACCGGGACATAAATCATTTACGGGACACCTCCGGGACAGACACCTTATTTCCGGGACTGTCCCGGGCATCCGGGACGTTATGGCATGTATGGATTAGGGATATATGCATAAATTTAATATCCCTAGAGCAACAACCCAAACTTTCTAGTTACCAAGTGATCTTGCTTCATGATGACCGCCCTGTAGTTGTTAATTAATGTAACACTAATCTAACATTATAAGTGATATAAATAGAAGATCTCTGACAGGAAAGGAAAATATGTCACATATAGACATACATGCCATAACGTCCCGGATGCCCGGGATTGTCCCGGAAATCGGATGTCTGTCCCGGAGATGTCCCGGGCATCGATTTGATCCCGGAAAAAAATTAAAACCAGGATATTTTGCAACATGTTCATAAATTTTCTTAAATCAAATCTCGCACATTTCACCTCTTGATCGTAAAACATATTCTGACCTGGCACCAATAATACACAGGAACATTGACACTTACAAGTTTACAATATACAGCCCCCCAATTATCGACTGTCGATTCCCCTCGGCAATACCTTTCTTCATGCATCGGCAATTAACGTTCTCTGTTGAATTCGGCAGCGTTTAATGGCCGGGTTAATTAATGGTTTACGGCCCTTAACAATTATCGTTAATCCCCGATAATCATTAATTTTTAGATCAATTGCTAACTTGCCGAAAGTCTAATTATTACAAACAATGTAAATATATCTATCAAATAAAAAGTTAAAGGTGTCAAATAAATCACCTTGCAGTGTTTGTTTTTATGACTGGAAGAATTGCATTACGTGACATATAGTAATTATCACGACTTTAAGATATAACGGGTGAACAACATGGCTGCGCCCATTCAGCTTTTAGGGAATGATAAATGAAATAATGAAATACTATGAAATGATAAATATGTCGACCTAAAAGACTACTTCTAAAACTAGTAAATTAACTGTTTATCATTAAAATTCAGGAGAAAGTCGTCCAAATATAATAAAGTTATACGATTGACACCCCCCCCCCCCCCTTTTCCACAACTGCCTACACATCCATTATTGCCGCGGTGAAAAGTGTCCCGGAAAGCTGTCCAAAAATTATGGCATGTATGCATATAGATATTTGTGCAGTTTAGCTATACTCTGTAATACTCATAATACAAAGGGAAGTAAGCATGTATAAAACCTCAATTCAGACCTGTTAGAGTTATATTCCATTGATAAGTGTCTGGATCCCAGCTCATGGATCCCTGTAAGTCCCATGGATTGATTCTAACTGATTGGTATGTGTCCCGATAGTAGGACAAGATGGATGTATCCTCTGCAATAAATAAACAAATATACTTTGATTGCAAGAAGTAAACAAGATGCTTTTCACACAGATTTGATTTATTTACAATACAGAAAGTGTCTAACAAAAAATCTAATATGACAGTAGACAAAGCCTATGAAGTCAAAAGTCAGAAGAAAATTATTTCATTTTTTATTTATCATTGTGTAATATTAACAAAAGCGATCAGTGATCACATGTGTCGCCTCATGATGGCCAATTTCATGTTGGGACAAGTTTTATGACAGACGGACAGACAGTGCACAACTAGACTTGGTACTGATCATTCCTGTAAAGTTTGGATAAAATTGCACAAGTAGTTTATGAGGAGTAGTCCGGACAAGCTTTTGTGTATCTGGCAACACACAGAAAAAAACACTATTTATCAAAAGGCCATAACTCGGCCAAAAATCATTCAACCGGAAAACCCGTGCAATATGCGCAAGGACTTGAGCTACAGATCAATCCTGTAAAGTTTCATTGAAATTGCTTTAGTGGTATAAGACGAAAAGTCCGGACAAACTTTACAAATAAAAATTATTAAAGGGCCATAACTCTGACAAAAATCATTGAACCGGAAAGTTTTGTGACAGACGGACAGACGACGGAGAAGTGATCCTTATATGTCGCCACTACTCCGTAGAGGCAATACAAAAATGGTGGCGACCATCAGAAAAGACCCTAAAACTTTCACTGATAGGTACAGAATTCTATATAGATATTTAGGTACAGAATTCTATATAGATATTTTTTTTAATTTAATTTAATTTTATTTCTTTTAAATTATACATGTGTTGTCTATAGCTGGTAACGCCAAATTTGTAAAATTTCTGGAAAAAAATCATGAATCTTGCAACGTTCAGCTTTAAAGGCCCATTATGCCTCAGATATGCTTTAATTTTTATTTTTCAAAAGCTTTTTAATTTTTTTGATGTGCTTTTATTGTAAAGTATCATTGGCCAATTATCAAACCATCTTTCATCTGTTGCTTTTTGGCAATAAGTACAGTGATAGTGAATTACTATTTTGTATAAAAGTCAAATTACTACTGTATCTATATTTTGCTACTTTAATGGTTCATTATTTGACATTTGAGCCGCGTCAAGACAAAACAAACATAGTGCGTTTGCGACCAGCATGGATCCAGACCAGCCTGCGCATCCGCACAGTCTGATCAGGATCCATGCTGTTCGCTATCAGTTTCTCTACTTGTAATACAGTTGGTAAGCGAACAGCATGGATCCTGATCAGACTGCGGGGATGTGTAGGCTGGTCTGGATCCATGCTGGTCGCAAACGCAATATGTTGGTTGTGACGTGACAGGGCTCATTTGTCAAATAATGAAACATAAAAGTAGCAAAATATAGATACAGTACTTTTTTTACAGGTAACAAACATCTATCATTTCTCTAAACCATTATTTTTTTTTTTTTCAATTTCATGTTTGCCATTTCTAATTTTATTTGTTTCTGAGGTATAATGTGCCTTTAATAATAGGAACATGCAGTTAAATATGATGATTTCATAATCAAAATAATATGGTAATACCTTGAATATAAAATCTTGTGTGTGGTGTAGTGGATTCCGATAGAATCTGGTAATTAAACTTCCCGTCCCTCTTCTTGATATCAACAGGTTTAACTAATCTCCCATAATTCTCGTATATAGGCTGAGCTGGATAAATCTTCGACACGTTAAAAGAACAGTTGTACTCCCTCCAATTGTCAGTTGAGTACAAAAACGGAGTTTCGAACTGAATTCTTGTGTGAAACTTATTCCGACCTCGATGTATAAGGTTGTAGCCAGGGTAACGATCAAAAGTGTGCGGGGTTTTCAGTTTATGTAAGGTATACTCCTCGACGTTATTTGGGTCGCGATTTCTAAATCTGCCCGTAAGAATCACTTCATCATCATATTTGGTTTCTGTAAACAAAACAATTTGTTAAAAATCAGCTTAAAACGCAACCAAACAAACAAAAGTAAACAAAATATAGCATAAATTTTCTAACCATCATAATTATGTATTCTATTAATCAAGAAACAAAAATTTTCATAAAAAGTTGAAAACAAATTTGACAAATTTTTAAAGAAAAATTTTAATAAGAAAAATTCTTCACTTGATATCTTGAAATCGGTATCCTTTGATGAAATATCAAAGTAATATCATCATACTTTCATAAAAACCATACAGAACGTCTTAAGAAGTGAACTCTTACAACAAATGAATAATAGTTTCACTAAAACAACTTTCCTCATGTCTACGATCTACTGAAATACAGTACAACCTCTCCTGGGCAACACCCTCTGTGTGATTGTTGCCAAGGTAATGCTTTCATGAGGCAATGTTATTTTATGAAATCTTACATTGGTTAAAGTATAAACACCAAAACTTTTTTGCGCTTTTAACACGTGTTCTGTTTTGACATCGCTTTTGGTAATTTTATTATGTTTTGCACTGATGAAGGCATCTAGCCAAAACATCTGCAATATGTTTTAAATAAAAACTGAATGTTCGTGGTTGTGTGGCTTGTTTGTTAATTTCCTTGAGAAGAAGTGATATTCAAAAGTATAATCTTTATCCTTATGGCACTTAAATTATTTTATATGCCGCTTATTAGAAAGGCAAACCTAAATGCATGTGCATGGTGATATGGTTTTGCATTGGTGTTACAAAAGTCCCTCATTTTGCTATTACACGATGAGCCGACTAGCCCGAGTATTATTTTAAAAGTCAACCTACATAAAATAAAAACGTACCTGTATGGTGCCTCATTATAAGGTAATCCACTAAATCTGTACTATTTTGGTCCAAGAAGTCCCTGTACAGTATGTTCTTCTTACGAGTTCCGAGACTAAAATCTTGCATGCTGGGTATTTTCACCTCGTACGAAAGTTGGTAGAGGTATTGTGGCGGACTGTGGCGCAGATGGCAGGAAAACTGACTCATGAGGCTAGGATATCTTGGCATGATACCGAACTTGGTTATGTCCCCTGAATAAATATGAAAATCTTTGTTATGCACAAATGCTTTAAATATTTTCTTTACTTGATATGTGAAAAGTTATAGCATTGTTTTAACAAAGTCTAAGGATAAAAATTTGTGTAGTATGTAAACAACTTTCCCAATACTGACAGGACAGATCAGGTATAAATAAAATATGCAATTCATTCTTTTGTTTCCAGCTCTTCAAATACAATCAGCTCTTCAAATATTGGAGGATATAAAAGTATCAATCTGTCTATCTAACTTTGGAATCTGAATCTTAACCAAAGTGATTGCAAGGTCAGTAACAAACAAGTCTTGTAATGTAAAAACCTTAAAATGTGAAAACCTTATAACCTTTTAGTAAAAAAAGTGAAAATGTTATGATGTAAAAAAATTTTAAACTGAAATTTTATGCAAAACCTTAAAATGTGAAAATATGTGAAATGTGAAAACTTTAAGATGTGAAAAACCTTAAAATGTGAAACCCTTATAATGTGAAAACCTTTAAATGTAAAAAACCTTCTACTGTGAAAACCTTTAAATGTGCGAATCATTGTAGATAACCTTAAAATAAAAATACTTTGTAAAGAAAAAACGCTAAAAAAGTTGAAACCTTATCATTTTAAATGAGAAAACCTGAACATGTGAAAACCTTAAAATGTGAAAACAGTATCATGTGAAATGTGAAAACCTTATAATATGGAAACCTTAAAATGTGAAAACATTATTTTATAAAAACTTTAAAATGTATTTTCCCCTAGGATTAAATGATATATCATAAAAACATTCTTCTTCTTATTGTAGTGGGAATGAAATTGCTTATTATATGAATGGAAAATATTCATAAAAAGCCTATGATAATATAAAATGACCTCACCCCTTGCACATTCTATAGGTGCGTTTGGGCACTGAGCCGAGAAATATCTTTTACAGTCTGTTAACTGATGGCAGCCAATGTTACAACAGTCGGTTAAATTTGAACCTGAAAAATACAAGCAAAAATTCCCTAATTACTACTATAACATAGCACCATCTACGCTTCAGATAGGTTTTATCTTTGGAAAATGCAAGCATTAAGAATTGGTTGGGTTTTACATTGTACCAAAACAGAAGAGGTCATAATTATGGCGACTTTCCAGCTTTATTGGTAGAGGAAGACCTCAGAGATGCCATTCTGTTCATTATTTCAGGCATGATCAAGCGGGCACCTGAGTAGAACCACCAACATACTGTAAGCCAGCTGAATAGCTTTCTCACATGAAAGAATCTGAAGTCCCTGCGGGATTCAAACCCACAGTGATGAAAGGCAAGTGGGTTGAAGTCAACAGCATTAACCACCCGGCCACGGATGCCTCACATTCTGAACTGAATTATTGATATCTTTCAAAACATGAAGACTATAAGATTTTAACAAATAGACTTATCCAAGTTTAAACTTGAACTTTTGTTAAACATTATTTATACCAACACCTAAGGACATGTTACAGTGATAATGGAAGCATTGGAACTCACATAGTGATTCATACAAATTTAACAGAACATAAAGTAAAAACTCACCAATTAGTCTGAAATGTTCTTTTGCAAAATTTTGGCTTCATGAAAATATCAATTATACAATATAGGCCCCCTGCCCAAACTATGTTTACTAGGTGAAAAAAATGACTATAATACAAACCCCTGTCACAAGCATCCCTTGACAAACATCTTCCACAATTCTCTTCACTTTTTTTGCACTCTTCACTCGGGAAGTTAAGAAAGGTCGGATCATCTACCTCCATATTGAAGATTGATTTCAACATTTCTGTGTTCCCAGAACAAAGAATATTGTTTGATAAATATCCAAAAGGCTGACTTCTGCTTGTGTCAACCTGAAATAAAAGTTCAACACCTGATAAGAAATCAATAAGATGCTGGTTGAAGAAACATTAATAACAGAAATTTAATAGACAAAATCTATTGTATTTAATTAATTAATTTATAACCCAAATGCCAAGTATAAGCATACTTAGCAGTCACCTTCAGAGAAATAATTTCCTCAGGCAAAAATTACAGAAAGGATCATCGAGTCCAGCAATGATGTTTTAACATTCATGAAAAAAAGTCACAGGTTTTCACATGCGATTTTGAACTCATCCAAGCTATTACCTAGACAAGCATCCTGACCAAGTTTGATGATAATTGAGTCGAAAAATGTGACCACTAGAATGTTAACAAGGTTTTTCCATATTTGGGCGGTGTGACCTCGTTTTTCATCCAAGATGACCCATGTTCAATCTTGACTTAGAAATCATCAAAACAAACTTTCAGACCAATTAACAGAATATTTGGATCACAACAGTAGCCACTAGAGTGTTAACAAGATTTTTCTATTTTTAGCTCCGGTGACCTAGTTTTTCATCCGAGATGTCCCATGTTTGAACTCATCCGAGCTATCACCTAGACAAGCATCTTGATCAAGTTTGATGATGATTGATGCAAAAATGTGACCGCTAGAGTGTTAACAAGGTTTTTCTATTTTTAGCTCCGGTGACCTACTTTTTCATCCGAGATGACCCATGTTCAAACTCATCTGAGCTATCACCTACAGTACTGGACACGCGAAACCCGCAAAAGTCGCGTTATGCCGCGAGTGTAGTCTATGTCGCGACGGGACACTTCGCGGTAAAACATCGCCGCGTGCAAGTTCGCCGAATTTCGTGGCGGGTCACGAAAAATCGCCGCGATGTATCGCCGTAATTTACGGCGAATCTTCAGCAATAATTGTATTAATAAATAATTTGTAAACAATAAAACGAGATTGAAATTACAAAAGGTAATTGGTACTACATCAAAGAACGCACGATAACAAATTGTCCAATTGTTATTTTGATAATAATACAAATGTAATTAAAATCCATTGTTTACTTTCGCACATATTCTATTTTTAGAACAATGCAAAGCGACATTTAGCACCGATTCACAGGTGTAACTAATTATTACTTCTAATACGCTAATTATGATTGTTGAAAATTGTAAAAGTTTTATCACTTAAATTGACATTCTTTACCTTCAATTTCACGAGTAAAAAATGCCAGGTGCATGAGTAGGTGATGAGTAGCAAGATGCAAATCAGATTTTTTTTTATTCCCGCCAAATCAGCCAGGGCATTTGACCCAAAATATTCCCTCGAAAACAAAAATAAAATCGGAGTTTAATCATACATTTAATATGTAAAGTAACGAGTGATCATTCATGAGGGCATTCTGTGCATAAAATTAGGGTGTTACTATTTAAAGTATTTACATAAATAGCGACCAACCAGGGAAGGATAATAACCTTACGTCACGCAGTACTGCATGCGCGCGGTAATTAAGTTGAATTAACTAATAATAGCACGTATCAAATTAAGGTGTGGAAACGGGATTAAATTTTTTTTTTCAAATTAATGAATATTTGTAAAGCATTTATATGGTCACTAGTTTACCATGTGGTAATTTTAATGTGCTTTGGGGTACATGTTCGTTTGTTTATGACTGACGACACTGATTAAATACTTTAAGCCCATGCAATAAAACATTTCTGGTAGAAGCGTGGTCATAAAATTGACCGAAAAAAATATCCTTTCATATGCATTATTGTTTTGATAGCAGACACAAGTATTGCACAATATCTTCAAGATCATTAAAATGTAAATAAAATATCACAATCAAAATGCACTTACGATTAATAATATGTCAATAATTGACACAATCAATATCCAACATTTTTTTTACTTGAGCAATAATTAAACATGTGTAATCATTCCTTGACAAAAAGAAATGACAGTTTTTTTCTGATATATAAAAAAGAGGTGGAAGTCGATTGAGTGTCGGCATTTCTTTGATGATTCGGCAACAACTACAGGTGTGTAAACATCAAAGATTCACAGATTCTTCAGAAGAGCCGACCAGTCATTTGTCAGAGGTCATTTCGTGTGTAAATTTTGTATTTATTATTTAACAATGGAAACATTATATTCCTTTTATTTATGGATGCTTCTTTTTGCGCGAGTGTTTTTGTGTCTTTTAGCGCTATGGAATTTCAACAATCGGCGATAATTTTCGGTAACTAACAATTAAATATTTTAACATTTTTAAAACAGGGGTGGAAATATCCGCCATTCAGAAATTATAGCAGACAGATCTTGCGTGTGTTATTTTTTACAAACGTGTAATAAATTGAGTAATGATCACCCGAGAGAACGAAATGTCCCGGTGATCCACTACATTTAGAAATGAACAAGTTAATGTCGTATCAATTATGTATCTTTTTATGTAACTAAATATCTTTTTACACATATATTATATTTATATCTCTACTTTAAAATCAATATGTACCCCCCCCCCTAAAAATAGTTTTACACGTGTACATTCACACTATTTACCTGCAGATGGAGCCGCATACTTGTACTGCGTCGCATTTATACATTGAGGTCATGATTCCGCCATTCACGGAAAGTTTTTAACGGTGTTATTTGATTTCGCCGTGGTTATTTATATTTGCTGTTGGCATCAAAGATAAATAGAGAAAGGGCATTTTAGCAAATTACAAGATTTTCTTGATACAACTTCATGTAGATCTACTAATTAATTTTCGTACTTGTACATGTATATCTGGTTTCAAGTTCACAAACTACACTTATAAATAGATCTACATTTATTATACAAATGAACATGTATTATTCCCCGCGAATCGCGGCAAATGTTCACGGCAAAATCGCCGCGAGTTGAATTCGCGGCGATTGTCTCAAGTTGCCGCGAATTCGCTCGCGTTATAAAGCATGAGAGTTCGCCGCGAATACGCGAATTGTGCGGGTTTCGCGTGTCCAGTACTGTAGACAAATATCCTGACCAAGGTTGATGATGATTGAGGCAAAATTGTGACCTCTAGAGTGTTAACATGGTTTTTCTATTTTTAGCTCCGGTGACCTAGTTTTTCATCCGAGATGACCCATGTTCGAACTCATCCGAGCTTTCACCTAGACAAGCATCTTGACCAAGTTTGATGATGACTGATGCAAAAATGTGACCGCTAGAGTGTTAACAAGGTTTTTCTATTTTTAGCTCCGGTGACCTACTTTTCATCCGAGATGACCCATGTTCGAACTCATCCGAGCTATCACCTAGACAAGCATCTTGACCAAGTTTGATGATGATTGATGCAAAAATGTGACCGCTAGAGTGTTAACAAGGTTTTTCTATTTTTAGCTCCGGTGACCTACTTTTTCATCCGAGATGACCCATGTTCGAACTCATCCGAGCTATCAACTAGATAAGCATCCTGACCAAGTTTGATGATGATTGATGCAAAAATGTGACCGCTAGAGTGTTAACAAGGTTTTTCTATTTTTAGCTCCGGTGACCTACTTTTTCATCCGAGATGACCCATGTTCGAACTCATCCGAGCTATCACCTAGACAAGCATCTTGACCAAGTTTGATGATGATTGATGCAAAAATGTGACCGCTAGAGTGTTAACAAGGTTTTTCTATTTTTAGCTCAGGTGACCTACTTTTTCATCCGAGATGACCCATGTTCGAACTCATCCGAGCTATCAAGTAGATAAGCATCCTGACCAAGTTTGATGATGATTGATTCAAAAATGTGACCGCTAGAGTGTTAACAAGGTTTTTCTATTTTTAGCTCCGGTGACCTACTTTTTTATCCGAGATGACCCATGTTCGAACTCATCCGAGCTATCACCTAGACAAATATCCTGACCAAGTTTGATGATGATTGAGGCAAAAATGTGACCTCTAGAGTGTTAACAAGGTTTTTCTATTTTTAGCCCTTGTGACCTAGTTTCTCATTCGAGATGACCCATGTTCGAACTCATCTGAGCTATCAACTAGATAAGCATCCTGACCAAGTTTGATGATGATTGAGGCAAAAATGTGACCGCTAGAGTGTTAACAACTAAATGTGAACGGACGACGGTCGACGGACAATCATCGATCCTAAAAGCTCACCCTGAGCATGCTCAGGTGAGCTAAAAAAATTTCAAGAAAATATCATTTAGGACAAAAATCTACCTGAATAGGATTGCGGTTTTTAAAATTATTGTCACAAAAAAAACCTCAAAGTTTTGGCCACAATATTTCTAAATCTGTACTAACCTTAGGACACAGTCTATCAAGTCTCTGAAAAACATAGATGTCACCATCTTTATAACCGTCAGGGCATTTTGGGCTTTTTTTTCTAGAATCACACGGAAACTCCCTGGCAGGGGTGGCAATATTCTTAGCAATGTCTAATTTAAGTTCATACTCCTCTGTTAAAGGGTGCCTGAAATAAAGTTGGTAAAACATGTTATATTTGTTTGTTTGTTTATCTGGTTTTATACCAATTTTAACAAATTATTTGGTCATAATGTGGGCAGTCGATCCACCTTATCGACTTTCCTGGATAACTTACCAGTGTGATCAGGATCCATTCTGTTCACTTACAAACCCTATAACAATTGTCACAGAATAAATTTTGCCCTGCCTGAGGATTGAACCTGCCATCCCTGGATCATGCACTCACTTTCAAGCTGAGTGAGGGGACTAAAGCATATTGTGAAAACATGATGAACAAAATTATTATTAAATGCATAAAAATCAAGTTTTACTTGGAAATAACTTAGTGACAAGCTATTATGTATTGTAAGCTCTGACATGATTTCGTACTGAGAATATGAATAATAAAATAGCCATTAAAATTGTTGCTTTACAAAGACGGCAGAAGATAAACAGATGTGCAAGCTTGTAATATTATGTAGAACAGAGGTATCATTTTTCCAATGCAACATGTTGCCTAATTTCAATCATTATAATGTACGAGGCAGCTGTGCTGAAATCTTCCAACACTTTGTGAGTTACATGTAAAATGCTCTAGAAAAAAATTAATTATGAAAAACTTACAAAGAACAATAAATAAAAAATTATGAAGAAAAAAAAAAGGTTATGGTCACTTTGCCTACATGAGATCTCTTCAATGTACAGTTTAAATGTACTTAATACACAAGGACAGTTTTTGCACCAGACAAAAATAAAGTATGAACAATTTCGAGGAACAGTAAGTACCAAATCACTGCACTTTGTCTAGATATTTGCAAAAGAAATGAGCCGTGCCATGACAAAACCAACATAATGCGTTTGCGACCAGCAAAGTCTGATCAGGATCCATGCTGTTCGCTTACCAACCCTATTTCAAGTAGAGAAACTGATAGCGAACAGCATGGATCCTGATCAGACTGCGCGGATGCGCAGGCTGGTCAGGATCCACGCTGGTCGCAAACCCATTATGTTGGTTTTGTCATGGCACGGCTCAAATGAGAACAAAGACCAACATGGCAAGGCAACATTATAAAAGGCAGCCTCCCCCACCCCCATACACACAGTCTAGCCACACCAGCAGGGAGCCTCCCCCACCCCCATACACACAGTCTAGCCACACCAGCAGGGCACCCAAAAGTTTCAAGATGATACCTCCAATAGTTTTTAAGTTATGTCTCTGACAAACTGACAACCAGACAACAGCATGGAGTATATCCCCTTTACATGACATGCCCTTACATTTCACTGTTAAAGTGGCAGTGGGATGGACAGACATGGGCAAATCTTTGTCCCCCACACCCTCGTGAAACGGGGGCATTCAAACCCAAACACATCAATAATCAAACTGGCTGAAGTACCTGCAATGGCTTCTTCTAATTGATCTTAGTAAGTTTTTGATGTCCTCTGGAAAAGTATTGGCTTTCATGACAAATTCCTCATCATCATGATCCTTATGGTCTACATCAACATATTCTGGTATAAGGTACACATCAGATGCCTTCACATGAATCTCCAAACCTGTACCATATAAACACATTGTTTTACTTGTATATCAATCATCAGCCTGATTTATAAATACCATATAATATTTTGGAAGAGTTTGTAAGACTGGTTTACTAAACTGTTTAGGAATATGGTGAATCAAATGAGGTCAGACTGGTTTAGGAACATTGAAAATGTTAATTCAAACTGGCTTAGGATTATTACCAATGATGTTCGACTGGTAAGGGAATATTGTTAAATGATGTCAGACTGGTTTCAGAATATTGTTAAACTAGAACTATCACTAAATGTGATTAATACCCCCACAAGTCTGCTTCGGAAATGAGGATGTTACTAGTAACAGAATACCTTGTAAAAGAATTGAAACATAGAGTTATGGTTGTGGGCAATTAAAGATAATTGTGGTTCATGTATGTTGCATTTCCTTTCAATGTGGTTGGCCATTGATGAAGTTTAATTGAATTACTCTGTAATAAGTCCAGAAAGACAAAGAAAAAGAACAAAGGGCAATAACTCTATAAATACTTAAGATAGAGTCATAGTTCTTGTGCACTGCACTTCCTCTTATTGTGCTTGACCATTGTATGAAGTTGTTTTGAATTCCAACCTGTACGTTTTAAGTTATGCTCCGGACAAGGAAAAGTATCAAAGGGCAGTAACTCTGTATTTTGTCAAAATGGATTTATGGCTCTTGTGCACTGCACTTCCTTTGAATGTCCTTGACAACTGTATGAAGTTGTACTGAATTCCAAACAGTAGTTTTCAAATTATGCTCTGGACAAGGAAAAGTAACAAAGGGCAATAACTCTATAACTAGTCAAGATGGAGTTATGGTTCTTGTGCACTGCACTTTCCCTTATTGTGCTTGACCATTGTATGAAGTTGTTTTGAATTCCAACCAGTAGTTTTCAAGTCATGCTCTGGACAAGGAAAAGTAACAAAGGGCAGTAACTCTGTAATTAGTCAAGATGGAGTTATGGTTCTTATGCACTGCACTTCCTCTCAATGTGCTTGACCATTGTATGAAGTTATAATGAATTCCAACAATAAGTCTTCAAGTTATGGTCCAGACAAAAGAAAGCAAAGGAAAAGTAACAAAGGGCAATAACTCTGTACTTAGTCAAGATGGAGTTATGGTTCTTGTGCACTGCACTTCCCCTTATTGTGCTTGACCATTGTATGAAGTTGTTTTGAATTCCAACCAGTGCTTAAAGTCATGCTCTGGACAAGGAAAAGAAACAAAGGGCAGTAACTCTGTAATAAGTCAAAATGGAGTTATGGTTCTTGTGCACTGCACTTCCTCTCAATATGCTGGACCATTGTATGAAGTTATAATGAATTCCAACAATTTGTCTTCAAGTTATGGTCCGGACAAAAGAAAGCAATGGAAAAGTAATAAAGGGCAATCACTCTGTAATTACTTTAGATAGAGTTATGGTTCTTATGCACTGCACTTCCTCTCAATGTGCTTAACCATTGTATGTAGTTATATTGAATTCCAACCATTAGTCTTCAAGTTATGCTTCGGACAAAAAAAAGAAGGCATTTGAAAAGCAACAAAGGGCAATAACTCTGTAATTACTTTAGATAGAGTTATGGTTCTTGTGCCCTGCACTTTCCCTTATTGTGTTTGACAATTGTATGAAGTTGTTTTGAATTCCAAGCAGTAGTTTTCAAGTTATGCCACGGACAAGGAAAAGTAACAAAGGGCAATAACTCTGTAATTAGTCAAGATAGAGTTATGTTTCTTACGCACTGCACTTCCTCTCAATGTGCTTGACCATTGTATGTAGTTATATTGAATTCCAACCATTAGTTTTCAAGATATGCTCCGGACAAGGAAAATGCAACAGTCAAAAAAAAAAGCAATGGAAAAGCAACAAAGGGCAATAACTCTGTAATTACTTTAGATAGAGTTATGGTTCTTGTGCACTGCACTTCCCCTTATTGTGTTTGACAATTGTATGAAGTTGTTTTGAATTCCAACCAGTAGTTTTCAAGTTATGCCCCGGACAAGGAAAAGTAACAAAGGGCAATAACTCTGTAATTAGTCAAGATAGAGTTATGATTCTTGTGCACTGCACTTCCTCCCAATGTGCTTGACCATTGTATGTAGTTATATTGAATTCCAACCATTAGTTTTCAAGTTATGCTCCGGACAAGGAAAATGCAACGGACGTCTGGACCGACCGACCGCCCGACCGACCAACCGACCGACCGACCACAGGGTGACTCCTATATACCCCCCCAAACTTCGTTTTTGGGGGTATAATGATAAGACAGATTGGTTCAGAATATTATTAAATGATATGTCAGACTGGTTTTGGAATATTGTAAAATGATATGTCAGACTGGTTCAGGAATATTATTAAATATGTCAGACTGGTTTTGGAGTATTGTAAAATGATATGTCAGACTGGTTTAGGAATATTGTTAAATAATATGTTAGACTGGTAAGGGAATATTGTAAAATTATATGTCAGACTGGTTTAGGAGTAATGTTAAATGATATGCCAGACTGGTTCAGGAATAATGTTAAATGAAAAGAACTTAGACTGGTTTTGGAGTATTGTAAAATGATGTGTCGGACTGGTTTAGGAATAATTGTAAAATATTATGTTAGACTGGTAAGGGAATATTGTAAAATGATATGGCAGACTGGATTAGAAATATTGTTAAATGAAATGTCAGACTGGTTAAGTAGTACTGTTAAATGCTATGTCAGACTGATTTAGGAATATTGTTAAACGATATGTTGGTCAATTATAGGATATTGTAAAATGATATGTCAGACTGGTTTAGAAATAATGTAAATATTATTAAATATCGCGACAACATCACGTCCATGCACTGATTGCCTTACTTCAATTTTATTTAAACTACCAGTTTTTGTATAAAAATTTCGTTCATCAAGGTTCCAAAAATGACAAGTCTAATGAAAGTATTAGGTACTCTATGAATATTACCTGAATTTGGTCTCCTCCACACAAACTGTAGAGCTTGTTTATTGCTGGACAAGTACAAAGTGGTCTCCAGTTTCTTAATTGACTGTAGTCTTTCAAGAAACACATTTTTTGACAGTGTCACATTCCAACTCACCAGATCTGAAACATCAAAAATATTTTATTTTGTTTACATACAATTTTCATGAGTGTAAAAACTGAGTCATTCTATGTTACAACTCTTTTGAGAATCAATCTTAAAATCATGGACACAATACGATTTAACCGTTAATAAATCTTATTTTATTACATGCTTTTCGATGGTTAATAGAAATATATGTTTCAGTGAAATACCAGTGTACACAGAACTGGAAACCAACTTTATAACGTGATGTCGTAAATGACGTCATGTTGTATAATTATTTGGCGCGCTATTCATTGATTATTAGGTAAAAATGTCCTTTTTAACATTTGATTGCATGTAATTAAAAGAAAATTTGTTTAGTTTAGTGTAAGATCGAAATATATTTCACCTCGTAAACACCAAAAGTTCACATTTCACTCGTGGCTGCGCCACTCGTGAAATATACCTTTTGGTGCTCACTCGGTGAAATATATTCCGATCTTATATACACTGAACTTAACAAATATCCTCTATAAAATTTTCACAAGATAGAGCTTTATACCCCTTAAACATTCACAAATCTCAATTTAAATCTCAAAGTGTTGCCATACTACTGCATTAATTTATTATTTGTCTTAGATCCATTTTCACCCGACAATTTTCACATCTATATTACTGATATCAATATAATCGTATAATGTTGAAGCATTTTCATGGATAACCAAGACAGGTTATATGACCATGTAACTAAAACCTTTGTTTGCTATAAATCCCCAGATCCTTCCCCAGGTGTACTCATCATAAAGAAGACACTATAGTAGGTCAAGGTCAAAACATCCAAAGTCCATGGAGGATTGTTTGACCTATTGTGACTTACTCAAGAGGTGGCGCTTATAACAAGAGCCGTTTTGTATATAAGAACAAATCCATGCCATTGGCAGAATTTTTGACTGCTTTCACCATCAAACAAAGAACAGGCTCGCAAAAGAAGAGTCAAAAAACGCCATAGACTTTTGCTATATAAGCCTTGTTTAGTTGCTTGGACAATATAAGCTTACAACTATTTATGGTCATTATATAACCTGTCACAAATCTTTATAACAGATAATATATACAAGCCCTGCGTGTTTACCCTGGAAAAACTTATTACGACAAACAGGAGTGAATTGTACATATGACCGACATTTTGTGACTCTTTTTCAATGTAATAAACTTTAATGTAACATAGTTTAGAGGTGCTGTAGTAAATTTAAGTACCTATCATTAAAGCCAGAAATATGCACAGCCATAAACAATCAAAGACAACATTAACATTTACCATGGGCAATAAAACAAGAGGGCCATGATGGCCCTGAGGTCGCTCACCTGTATATAGGCCCCCCCAACCCCCGGGCCAATTTTTACCCAAGGGCTTTTTATTTGTTTATTTGAACAGACTTGGTAGACACCCATAAGAAGATGTTTCATGCTAAACATCTAAGTTCTAGCTCATTGGGTTTTTTAAAAGAAGATTTTTAAAGTTTTTACTATACACATATAGTTAAAAACAATGACACCCCTGGGGCAGGGCCAGTTTTGACCCACGCGCTTTTATTTGAACAAACTTTGTAGATATTTACTTAAAGATGTTTCATGCTTAATATCTAAACTCTAGCTATTTGGGTTTTTTCAAAGAAGATTTTTAAGTTTTTGCTATACACATATAAGGAAAATCAATGAGCCCCCCCCCGGGCGGGGCCAGTTTTGACCCCAGGGCTTTTATTTGAACATACTTGGTAGACACCCATTAGAACATGTTTCATGCTAAATATCTTAGCTCTAGCTCTTTGAGTTCTTTAAAAGAAGATTTTTTAAGTTTTTACTATATGCATATAGGGAAAATCAATGACCCCCTGGGGCGGGGCCAATTTTGACCACAGGGCTTTTATTTGAACAAACTTGGTAGACACTCATTAGAAGATGTTTTCATGCTAAATATCTTAGCTCTAGCTCTTATGGTTCTTTAAAAGAAGATTTTTTAAGTTTTTACTATATGCATGTAGGGAAAATCAATGACCCCCCGGGGTGGGGCCAATTTTGACCACAGGGCTTTAATTTGAACAAACTTGGTAGACACTCACTAGAAGATGTTTCATGCTTAATATCTTAGCTCTAGCTCTTTGGGTTCTTTAAAAGAAGATTTTTTAAGTTTTTACTATATGCATATAGGGAAATCAATGACCCCCTGGGGCGGGGCCAATTTTGACCCCAGGCTTTTATTTGAACAAACTTGGTAGACATTCACTAGAAGATGTTTCATGCTTAATATCTAAGCTCTAGCTCTTACGGTTCTTTTAAAAGAAGATTTTTTAAGTTTTTACTATATGCATATAGGGAAAATCAATGACCCCCCGGGCGGGGCCAATTTTGACCCCAGGGCTTTTATTTGAACAAACTTGGTAGACACTCACTAAAGATGTTTCATGCCAAATATCTTAGCTCTAGCTCTTTGGGTTCTTTAAAAGAAGATTTTTTAAGTTTTTACTATATGCATATAGGGAAAATCAATGACCCCCTGGGGCGGGGCCAATTTTGACCCCAGGGCTTTTATTTGAACAAACTTTGTAGACACTCACTAGAAGATGTTTCATGCTAAATATCTAAGCTCTAGCTCTTAGGGTTGTTTAAAAGAAGATATTTAAAGATTTTTCTTTTGGTTGCCATGGCAACCAGAGTTCTGCATGGAATTAAATTCTTTGAACAATTTTTAAAGGTGACCACCAAAGGAACATTCCTGTGAAGTTTGGATGAAATTGGCTCAGTGGTTTATGAGGAGATGTCATTTAAAGCAAAAGTTTACGGACGGACGGACGACGGACGGACGACGGACGGACGGACGCCGGACGAAAAGCGATCACAAAAGCTCACCCTGTCACAAAGTGACAGGTGAGCTAAAAAAGTAACAAAAACATGACACAAAATAACAGGTCCAAAACAAGTTTATTGTGTATTATGGTGTCCTAATTCTCACTCGGAGCCTGTTAGAATATACTGTTTTATCTACTTGTCATAAAAAATGCACCCTGAAGTGACATAAATCTTGTACTTTTCTGTGTTCCCAAACTATCAATTATGTATATATATGTACAATAAAACAGCAGACGGTCATAAAACACCATTTTTACACACAGGCACAAACAAAAAAAAATTTTGGAACTTTGAAGCAGACAGTTTACAACTTTGTGTGTAAATTGTCACTGGTCTTAATTTACTTTACATTTTGTATTTGCAGAAAGTCATTTCAATTCTCACAAAAACTTTCACCAAATTGAGCGGGAACAATGGTGTAAAATTGTTGAAATCTCTGATTTAAAAACCCCAATTGGAAAAACAACAATTATTTGATTTTGTTGATCTGGTTTTTATATGATTTTAAAAAAATTTCTTATATACATTTATCTTGGTGAAAGTCCATCTAACCAGATTCTTTGCATAACAACCGTAATTACTTACTATCTCCCAACTACCTATATAATCCCACATGATTCTAAATCAGTGGTAAAAACAAGACCATTAACTTAATTGCCTAATAAATTGTTAGGGGAAAATTTGCGCCCGCCCAAGGATCGAACCAATCACAGCTGGATTACAAATATGATGCTTTCCCTATTAAAGGGGCAACATTCGCTGCCGCGGCAGCGAGTATTTGTGGGTGTGACTATTTAGTGATGTAAAACTGTCTGTTATAAACCAGACGGACAGGTAAATATCTGCAAAACTTTCTATGTAGTACTTGCAAACATGTATCCATTTTTTTTTTCTCATACTCATTGACTGAAGCATTAAATGCTATATATACAAGTATATAACAAATATTTGTCATTAACATTTTATCAGACTTTAGGATTAGAAATTATTCTTTAAATCTTGAAACATTTTCTGGGAAGAACATTTTTTATTGTTTCCCACTGCTTTTGACAAAGAAGTTTATTACACATTTTGAACTACTGTCAAAGTTCGCTTCTGGAACATTACAGAACTATTGTCCTGTCATTTAACTTTACCATCTGGTTTAGGAGACCCAATAAATTACAGGTGCAGCAACAAAACTGTCAAATATGAACATATACATGTACATGTGCTTAACTTACCTTCAACAGGAAGAGCATTTGACTGAAACTGCTTCAAAGGAAATGTGACGTCTGCAATGAAAAAATAAAATTTGATCAATTTAATTTTTTTTCTTAAGAATAATTTGTGATGATCAGGTGCGTGTTAGATGCAAGTGAAAAACAACTTTGGTTACTTCAGCACACATTATCTTTTTAATTTTTTTGTCAATTCTGTACTGGAAATAGAGAATACTGTGCTAGTGTCTGCAACGAAAAAATAAAATTTGATCACATTTGAATTTTTTTAAGAATAATTTGTTGTAATGTTCAGGTGCGGATTACATTTATTAGATGTAAGTGAGAAACAACTTCGTTTATTAACTTTATATAATGCACATACTCTTAAACTTTTTGTCAATTCCGTACTGGAAAATTGAAAACTTAAGACTTAAAGACTGGTGGAAAAGACCAAAATTTGACCATCCTTGTATTACTGCTGGAAAATTACAAACACCTGCATAAAATCATTAAAATTCTATGAAATATTTCAAAGAAAGGCCTTTTTTTGTATCACTGGTTTTTGCTGATTTTATAACAGATATTGGGTTCTATTCCCAAATGCAAGAAGTATCTTTTTTTCCCATTTTTTATAAGAAATTCAACATCAAAACAGTTGGTTCTTGTTGAAGATTGTGTGAACTTTTTTTTATTCATCTACAAATCAGGACAATGTTATGATAACTGGTCAACCAAGTTCACAATCTATTTCCCTTTTTTTTTAGCAAAATGCCTCTAAAAATCTCAATCCAGTGGGTGGGGTATGGTCATTTTCCCAAACTGCTAAAAAGTAGCAATGCACCCATAGGAAACAGTTATATGCCCCTACATTCCACTTTGTTAATATACAGATGGGCTGCATGATGGGCTAGCAAAGGCAAAACTATAAATTTTTGATACCCTCCCTTTAAGTGGGGACATTACATAGCTTAATTTTGTATAACATATTATTATATACCTATACAGATGGTATCTTGTGTTGAGGTACAGACAGCAACCTCATATGAGCTCCCAACACACTGTGTACATTCTGGAAAAAGAAAAAAGAAATAAAATGATAAAATATCCAAAAAAAATTACCAGTATTGTTTATTAGACAGGTATCAGAAATTAGCAAGTAAAACAGTCTAACTGGCTGCCAGTATTGACTGGATCAGTAAGCTGGCAAGTAACTGTTTACTTCATCAGCAACAAGGCTTGGTGGAGTTTCAACTAGCCAAAAACAGTATATTAACATCTGTGACGATAGCCTCTGATTTTATTGCATATAACATAATTATAAATTAATAAATCAATAAAATTATGAAAAATTCTTATTTTGCACTTTAAGAAGCATAATAATTCAAATTGTAATTAAAAATGGGGGAAAGACATCATCATAAACATGGAAACTTATGTATAAATGACCTTGGAATGACATCATTTTTAAGCATGTGTCTCATCTCTAGCTAAAACATGACATTTTCTAGCACTGGTGAAAACACAAGAAAACCCAGCTAAAGTTTTGCACCAATTATCTTCACATGTATCAAAAGGACTATTCAGATCAAATATTAAAATGGTGAAATTTTACAAATCACATCAAAAAGTTTCACCCCAAATCTTGATACAACGGTCAGGGCTTGCTCTAGAATCTCTACAATATTTCTAGATAATTTGACAGTATATCTGTTCATATAGATCCTAGTTACAGTAAAAATATTGATGGATCTATCTCTGAACAATTGTCAGATCATTTGTCAATTTCAGAATTGTTTTTAAGGCCAAAAAAACTTTTTCTTCAGGTCTCAGATTCTCATGTCCCCCCTACACATATCCCATTTTAATCTGCTGACACTTCAGCTTTTTTTAATAACTATTACTTTTTTTTTTGCCCTCAATCTTTACAGAATATAAAACAAAGTTAAAATATATCATTTTCCGTAATACATGAAATTTCCACCTCCCAATACTTTCTTTATTGGTGGACGCGGCCTAATCAGACAGGGGGATTGGAAACAAATATATTTTTTGCCTAATGAGACATAGGGATTGGAAACAAAGTTATTCTTTTGGCCAAATGAGACAGGGGAGATTGGAAACTTTTTTCTTTTTTTTGCCTAATAAAAATAAGGGGATTGGAAACAAAAGGAGACATGATACACATCCTAGACAAGCATTGTTTCTTTATTTTGTGTTTGCAATCTATAGTTAACCTTTGCAGTATATTACACTAGCAGACGTGAAACAAATAATCTTATTGACCAGGGTGTAAGTTTAATTATAAGATTTTACTTATAGCTCCCTGAGATTACATCTTTACATTGTTATCACAAATCAATCAAGCGCTGGCACTGAATAAATTACTAAACCCTTTGAAAGGTCGTGGTTGTCTATAGGTCTGAGATTAATTTCATTTTCTTTCGAAAATATAATTATATTATGTACTATTATGTGTAATAGACTTGTGGCATATATAAATAGGCAATGAAATACCAGGTACATTGTACCAGTATGCATTTTATAAGTTTTATGTTTAGTCGGCATTAAAAAGGGATAAAAGACTTTTTTAAAATCACGAAGAAAATTTTAATTTGTTTATTCTATTGTTTTAAATTGTATTTGGTTTTTTTCTTAGTTTATTTTACATAATTACGAATACGTGTAAATTTAAAGAAATACTGTACAAGTTGGGCTGAACTGATAATTATAGATCAGGCAAAATTGTTATTTTTGAGAAAGAAAACAAACACCACTAGGGTATTAAACAAAAATGAAAATAATGTGAGTTTAAAGTGTTAAAATAAAATTGGTGACCAGTCTAAATTTAAAGCTCTACCATTGGTCTATTCAAATTCAGAGCAAAGACTGGCCCAATCAAACACAGAAGTTTCAGAGTGGTATACAATTCAATTTTGCATTATTAGGCCAAAGTATCATAATCAAATTAAAATGTTACTTACCTCTACAAATAACATCACCATTGGCACTACACTGTTTCTCCATAAAATGTCCTTCTTTACAAGATGTCTGACAAGCTGCAATGTGAAAATTTTTAAAAAAAAATTAAAAAAAAACATGGAAAAAAAAACAACAACAAACAAGAGGGCCATGATGGCCCTGAGGTCGCTCACCTGTATATAGGCCCCCCCCACCCCCGGGCCAATTTTTACCCAAGGGCTTTTATTTGTTTATTTGAACAGGCTTGGTAGACACCCATAAGAAGATGTTTCATGCTAAACATCTAAGTTCTAGCTCATTGGCTTTTTTAAAAGAAGATTTTTAAAGTTTTTACTATACACATATAGTTAAAAACAATGACACCCCTGGGGCAGGGCCAGTTTTGACCCCCGGGCGTTTATTTTAACAAACTTTGTAGATATTTACTTAAAGATGTTTCATGCTTAATATCTAAACTCTAGCTATTTGGGTTTTTCCAAAGAAGATTTTTAAGTTTTTGCTATACACATATAAGGAAAATCAATGACCCCCCCCCTCCCCCCCCTGGGGCGGGGTCAATTTTGACCCCAGGGCTTTTATTTGAACAAACTTGGTAGACATTCACTAGAAGATGTTTCATGCCAAATATCTAAGCTCTAGCTCTTATGGTTCTTTAAAAGAAGATTTTTTAAGTTTTTACTATACGCATATAGGGAAAATCAATGACCCCCTGGGGCGGTGCCAATTTTGACCCCAGGGCTTTTATTTGAACAAACTTGGTAGACACTCATTAGAAGATATCTCATGCTAAATATCTTACCTCTAGCTCTTTGGGTTCTTTAAAAGAAGATTTTTTAAGTTTTTACTATATGCATATAGGGAAAATCTATGACCCCCTGGGGCGGGGTCAATTTTGACCCCAGGGCTTTTATTTGAACAAACTTGGTAGACATTCACTAGAAGATGTTTCATGCCAAATATCTAAGCTCTAGCTCTTATGGTTCTTTAAAAGAAGATTTTTTAAGTTTTTACTATACGCATATAGGGAAAATCAATGACCCCCGGGGCTGGGCCAATTTTGACCCCAGGGCTTTAATTTGAACAAACTTGGTAGACACTCACTAGAAGATGTTTCATGCTTAATATCTTAGCTCTAGCTCTTTGGGTTCTTTAAAAGAAGATTTTTAAGTTTTTACTATATGCATATAGGGAAAATCAATGACCCCCTAAGGCGGGGCCAATTTTGACCCCAGGGCTTTTATTTGAACAAACTTGGTAGACATTCACTAGAAGATGTTTCATGCCAAATATCTTAGCTCTAGCTCTTATGGTTCTTTAAAAGAAGATTTTTTAAGTTTTTACTATATGCATATAGGGAAAATCAATGACCCCCAGGGGCGGGGCCAATTTTGACCCCAGGGCTTTTATTTGAACAAACTTGGTAGACACCCATTAGAACATGTTTCATGCTAAATATCTTAGCTCTAGCTCTTTGGGTTCTTTAAAAGAAGATTTTTTATGTTTTTACTATATGCATATAGGGAAAATCAATGACCCCCCCCCCCTCGGCGGGGCCAATTTTGACCCCAGGGCTTTTATTTGAACAAACTTGGTAGACACTCACTAGAAGATGTTTCATGCCAAATATCTAAGCTCTAGCTCTTATGGTTTTTTAAAAGAAGATATTTAAAGTTTTTTCTTTTGGTTGCCATGGCAACCAGAGTTCTGCATGGAATTAAATTCTTTGAACAATTTTTAAAGGTGACCACCAAAGGAACATTCCTGTGAAGTTTGGATGAAATTGGCTCAGTGGTTTATGAGGAGATGTCATTTAAAGCAAAAGTTTACGGACGGACGACAGAGGAACGACGGACGGACGCCGGACGAAAAGCGATCACAAAAGCTCACCCTGTCACTTTGTGACAGGTGAGCTAAAAACAAACCCTAACATATTATATTTTACCATTACAATAGTTACTGCTCTTCTTCGTTTCCCTAAATAAAATTAAAAGAAAATAAATTATACTTTGTACAGTCATGGACTTGTAGTTTTGAAATATACAAGAGCTGTTTTTTAAGACAATATGCCCCACTATTCTCAGATAATAAAACAATAGGCCAAGATAATAAGTTCAAAAAGGGCTATCATTCTGTCAAAATCCATGTTAAGAGTTATAAGCCTTGGATATTGGCCTCCTTTTATGCTCTTAATTTCTCAAATATGTGTGTGAAGTTTCACCCAAGTTTTAGAGATATCAACTTGCATGCAAAAACTTGACCAAAGTGTGACACAAACGTTGATGCCTGGCTGAGTACAATTGCCTTCCCTATTCTTCCAAATGAGAATGGTAAATCTAAACAGATATGGGAAAAAATTCATACAATATTTACTGTTTTTGTAAATTAAAAAAAAAATGTGTCTCAATATTTGCAGTTTAAGGATTATGTCTTTCGTATTGTAATTATTTCTGAATTGTGAAAATATTAAAATGAACTTTTCAGACTCTAACAATTTTCAAATTATTCATCCTAAAATAGGCTACATCTGAGTATTTCTTTTAATAAAAAAATGTTGTTTTCACACTTGAACATAGAGAATGGCACATTATTGTGAATTTAATCAGCGCTCAACTGCTTTCGTACTCTAACACCTTATAATTTTTTTTCCATAGAAAAACATTTTTTCAATTATCAGAAAATCTCTTGTTTTTTATACACAAACTGAGATAAAAACGTATCAATTCAACAGACGATTTTCCCCCCTGTCATTATCTTTTTCTTGTTGCTACTTGTTTAGCATAATGTTCCACTCTTTCTGGTATTATCTCAACTTTGTATAACTCATGTCACGAACTAAATGGACCAGACAAAGTAATGTATTATGATTGTAAATGTTTCAGTTCCCAATTTATCCACTCTCATTCCATGATTGAATCAATCAGACTTGTTAATCTGTTACCCTACTGAATTTTATATAGTGCTTAGTTGAATTAAGTTTAAACATAATTTTTCAAAGATAACTTATTTAAGTCTTGTGAATGTGCACACGGCTCAAATTTGCTCTCACATGCTCCCTGACAACTCCAGATTGCTCTCCATACAGACTGATGTTTTTTATTTATGGTTATTTCATTATTTTATTTTTTGTGCACAAACATGGTTAAGGTCATATGGTGACTTTCAAGCTTTACTGCTAGAGAAAGAGCTCAGGTGCCCCTATATAAGTGCATTATCTGTGGCACAAACAGGCACCTAAGCAGAACCACAGACAACTGGTTAGCTAGCTGGATAGCTTCCTCACATGGAAGAATCCAAAGACCCTGACAGGATTCAAATCCATAGCCAATTCAGGACTTTGGACCTGAACCACTTCACCACAGATGTCCCTCCCCTACAACTCTGTAGTACTTCCCCTGCTCCCCTTACAAATCCAGATTACTTAAAGAAGATATAATTATATGCCTTTCACTTTTCCTGTGTAGCTAATTTTGCATTGTCTTTCCTATAATAACACTAACAATACGGTGCAAACTTTAAAGAAGTAAAGAGTGTTGTAATGATAACCTGACAAAAAAGTTAAGTGCACTGAGCATTTATCATTCATTGTCTCAAGTGCTTACTGTATAAAATCTCAAATATATCATACTTCTCTTTAATGCTTTAGTCATACGTTACCAACGTACCGTAAAATCAAGAATTTTAGAGAGGCCTAAATTTCACAAAATCAACATTTTCAGACTAATCTGCGAGATTAAAATTAATAATAGAAAATTTCTTGTTTCAGTTTATGTTTATATGTTTATATCATGCTTAGATACTTAGCGAAGATTTAATTTTACATAAATATTCAATACGTGAAAATATCAAAAAATAATAATTCCTGATTTTACTTAATTTACAATAACTTCGCAAGATCCTTCAAATAACCATAGTTCAAAACACTGACATATTGTGCAATAAATATATAAAAAGTTAAGGACTTGAGATAATGCTGAGCACTGAAAAGATGATTAAATACTTGAGAAGGTAATAGGAAATGTATTGTATAATAGTTATTATTATTTATTTTACTTATTACTTACGTATACAGGACAGGTCCTTCAGGAAGTAGCCCCGCCTACACCTACATCTGAAGTCGCCCCCTGGGCTGTCTGTGTCACACAGAGCATGGGCCTGACATGCAGTCAGGTTACTGCGGCAATCTGGAGACAAATCTGAAAATAAATTATTAACACACCATTATTAAACACTTTTATCCCCTATCTGATTTTTTGTTTGTCTTTTTTTTTCATGAAAAATTGGCAAAAGTTTTTTTTCTTAATCAGAAAATATCGAGGATTGGAGAAATTTAGGGAAAAAAATATTTCTTAATGCAAATAAAAAAACATCATTGACAATAAATGAATATCAGAATAGGTTGACTAATTCAATTAAAAACTCCATTTTCAAAAACTTGGCTAATGGAATAGGATATGAAGTGAAGGAAAAATCAATGACAATGAGATATGTTAAATGCAAAATGTCATTGACATGTAAAAGTATCATCTTTTATAAAACTTTGGTTTTTTAATGTATTAACATCTGCTGAAGCCCGTAGACTTATTACGACCCTCGTCCTGCACACTCAAACTCTTAATATGCCCTCGTGCTTCTGCACATGTTAATGCAAGTAAAATCGTGCATTATTCCCCAGTATTACCTATATAGACTTGTTTTATTTTTCAGTGTCTCTAATTATAATGTTGGCTTAGCATCATTTTTAGCTCGACTATACGAAGTATATGGAGAGCTGTCCTACTCGCCCCGGCGTCGGCGTCCGCGTCCGCGTCCAGATTTTAGATTAAAGTTTTGGTGCAGTAAAATATTTTTCACTATAACTTTGTCATTTCTTAAGGTATCAACTTCAAACTACAAATATATCTTCCTTATCATCAACCACATCATATGTGACAAGGTTCATAACTCTAGCACCAATATTTTCAGATTTATCTCCCCTTGAACTTAGAATTTTCCTTAAAAAATACTATTTTTTACTGTTACTTCCTTATTTCTTAAGGGATCAACCTCATACTTCAAATATATGTACCTTATCATCATCCCCATCTTATGTGACAAGGTTTCATAACTCTAGCACCAATAGTTTCAGATTTATCTCCCCTTGAACTTAGAATTTTCCTCAAAAAGTACTATTTCTTACTGTTTCTTCTTTATTTCTTAAGGGATCAACCTCATACTTCAAATGTATTTACGTTATCATCATCCCCATCTTATGTGACAAGGTTCATAACTCTAGCACCAATATTTTCAGATTTATCTCCCTTTGAACTTAGAATTTTCCATAAAAAATATTTTTTTTACTGTTATTTATATTATATTTCTAAAGGGATCAACTTCATACTTCAAATATGTTTACGTTATCATCATCCACATCTTATGTGACAAGGTTCATAACTCTAGCACCAATATTACAAGAATTATCTCCCCATAAACTTAGATTTTTTTTACTAGAAAAATGTTATTTTTTATTATAAACTTTTTTATTTTTTAAAGGTATCTACCTCAAATTTCAAATACTTATTCCTTATCAACAATTACATTTATTGTGACATTGTTCATAATTCTTGATGCAATATTTACAGATTTATCTCTCTTTGAACTTAGGATTTTCTTTAAGAAATATAATAGCTTCTTTTCTTTTTAAGGTATCTGCTTCAAACTTCAAATATATGTTTCTTATCATTACACAAATGTTGTGTGACAAGGTCCATAACTCTAGCATGACTATTTCTAGCATTATTCCCCTTGATCTTGGAATTTATGTTAACAAATATTATTTTTTTACTATAACTTAATACATAATTATACATAATTGATTTTCCTTTCATAGTTTTGTCCTCCTTACTGCGTCCAGTATTTCATTAGTCGAGCTTCGCTGTCTCCTGTGACAGCTCTTGTTAATGAGATATACCTTAAATTAAGTTAACTAACATATTGACTGAAAACTTCCATAGAAATCATTGAAAGCCAATGTTAGAGTATAAACCACCCTGACCTAACTAGGGGAAATCTGTCAATAAACTCTCCCAATTAATTCTTTACTAAACCATTATAATTAAGTCGGGCATCATTACGGAATATTGTTCGTAATTACCTACTGAGGGTTAGTCTGTACTCTACAGCTCTATCATTATGAATGTCACAATACAAAATATAAACGTTTTAATCACCTATTATTATTTCTGACATATTGATACTTATATGATGAAATCTCAGAGAAAATTTTCATCTTAATGAAAGAGTAGCGTCTCTCCGATACCAGATCGGTCTTCATTATACAACCAACTGCTATTTTCTCAGAGAATTGAACATTTCGCTATTTAAAGAGAAGTTTTCAGATCAATCAGACTGGACTACCGCTAATGAAATAATTACAGATGATAAAAACATAGAACTAGTCAAAGTCGAGTTTTCCATTAAAGGGGATTTACTAAAAATGGTAATTTTAACTTCAAATATCACTTAACATACAACAGTTACTGACATTCTATTTCGACAATGTGATGTTCTCTTCCAATATATTTTGGTTATTTTTTGTTTCTTGTGATGTTTTTTTGTTTTTGTTTTTTTTTCCAAGCATGAATTACATCATTTTTAAAGGGGGTTTAAAAAATACAGCAATGTTAAGTTTAAGATACATCACTTCTCTATTAGCCCAATTTTCCCTTTAAAACCTTCAGTCAAAACAGTCACTTCCCTAAACCCAAGAAAATTTTTTGTTTAAATGCTTAAAAAACAGTTACAAAAGTAAATGATTTAAATTCGGGTTTTTTTTTTTTAATCTTTAAAAGCATCTTTCGGGTTAATAACCTAATTATCATATGTTGTTGGTGCTCATTATTTTTAGTCTCACTCTAATCTCATTCCTTGAAACCAGAATTCATCAAAAATTCAATTATAACATTAATGTTTTCACTCTGTGACTCCATTGCATTTCTTAAAATTAATAGTTTGAATTCCCGAAAAACCTTATAAAAAAAAAGGGGGGTTTTTTATGATTGGGGGAATTTGTAGTGAAAAAAAATTTTTCTGATTTTCCCATTAAGATCCCAATTCTGCGGGCAAGGGACTTAGTGTTTAAAAATTTTAAAGCAGCATTTTAATAATTTGGGGTTTTAAAAATTTAAGTGCAGTGTGTATTGTTCTGCAATAACATTTTAGGTGCCAATTGTGCACTAGCTGTAACATTATAATTGTTCGCATAGAAAACCGTCTCTTCTTTTTTACTGTAGATTATTATTTGCATAAAATAAAGATCGGTTCAGGCATTTTTCTCCCTAACAATCTAAAATGAACTTGGAGTTAGTTTATTTTCCGTGTTTTTTTTTTAAGTCTCTGGAATTTTTCCCCATTATAACAGGAAATTGACCTACCATGATTGGCAAATAATAACAGGTCGAATTCAATCTATTATAAAACTGTCACAACCGTTTCCGACCCATTCATAAAAAATATCAAGAACCGATGGACATAAAAGCTTTTTCATTCGTAATTTTTCTGCGAGGGAAATTGTCTCAATAGCCTGCTTGGATAATCAGAGAAATTTCTTTTTTATGTTTTTTACAATATCATCTAGAATTACGGTTTATTATGTAACTGGGGAAAGGGAGCACTACTCCATCATAAGCTGTGATTGATTTATTATCGCTTTCAATTATAGGAATAATCAAGCTTAATGCCTGCTTAATTGGTTTTTAATTAAAGAGATAAGAATAAATATTTTACCAGCATTTTTCTTCTTGAGATTGCAAAGTTTGTTTTCCATTTTATTCCATAACTAATAATCATCAGAAGTTCAAGTAACACAACTTTTATTGTATGGCAGCCTTTTATCAATTTTCTTTTATTCTGTCAGCTACTTACTTGAGAAACAATATGATGTGGTAATCCATTTATTTTACAACTGAAGGTAGGCGCTTAAAAATATTTCCCCTGGCCCAAAAAAAAACCAATATTTTCCCTAAATTTCAATATGATCCCCACAAAATTATAATGCTATATTCCCCCCCAAAAATGTCATATTCTCCCAAACATATCATATATTTTCCTATAAATATGCTTTATTTCCCTCCTAAAAATGGTTTATTTTCCCAAAAAATGCTATATACCCCATGCTATTTTTCCACCAAAAAATTGCTTTATTTCTATATTTCTCCAAAAATGCTGTATTTCTACCTTAAATGCAATATTTCTCCCTTAAATGCTATATTTTCTCCGTAAAATGCAATATACTCCAGAAATGCTAGTTATTCTCCGAAAATGCTAGATTTTTACTCTACTGCTCTGCTGAACAAAAATATATAAAAGGCAATCAGTTGGACCCCGGGGGTCAAGATTTTAAAAAATTTAGGGAAGAAAATATGGAAAATGTGAGCTGGTTTTTTCGGGCAAATGTTTATAAGAGATACAAAAGGATTTTGCCCTTTTTCCTTTAGGGGGATATCAAAGAATCAATTTCTTAGGAAATTTTTACTAAAACTTTCCAAAGATTTAACCCCCGGGCTTGTTTATTTAAATTCAGTCTGTTTCATTTATTTTTTTATTTAGGGTTTATTTGGGGCTGACTCACACATGCAAGAATACAAAGTCTTTAGTGTAATGAAACCAAAAGTAGGGCAATGTACAGTGATTTCAAGTCAGCAACCTTACACCACGCTGCCAAAAAGACCTCTTTTAACCAAAGTCTTCAATCTATCTTTTAAATAATATTTAAACACATGCATGATTGCCAACGAAGCCTAAAAAGATAGGAATTTTCCTAATTAGAACCATAATAAGTAAACAAGGAACATCGCAATGCGATGCAACCAGGTTTTCAGCAAAATATTTCACAGAAGCTTCGTCATGCAGGGGCATTTGTTTTAAAGTGAACGCCCGCCCGCACACCCAAAATCACAAAACCCCGATGATATGCACAAGGACTCTTGATGAGAAAGCTTCTGTGAAAGTTTGTCAAAATAGTTTGTAGGAAGAGGTGTGCAAAATAAGAATTTGTTCACTTTATATTCTATATATGGAACAAAAACAATATATTTCTATATAAGGGAAAAAATAAATGGCCATAATTAGGTCAAACATTATCAAATCTCATAACCCTGACAACGATGCAGCAAAGAGTTGATGACAAAGCTTCTGCGAGAGTTTTGTCAAAATCCCTAGAGAATTGTAGGGAGTTTGCGCACAGAATTGCGCAGAGAAGAAGTGTTCACTATATATATTCTGTATAAGGAAAAAAAAACAAAGGGCCATAATTAGGTAAAAAATTATCTAATCACAAAACCCGACAATATGTGCTGTATGGCACTTGATGACAAAGCTTCTGTGAAAGTTTGGTCAAAATCCGTTGAGAAATGTAGGAGAAGTGCTTCACTGTAGAAATTGTTCACTATTATATTCTGTATAAGGAAAAAATACACAAAGGGCCATAATTCGGTAAAATATTATCCAATCACAAAACCCCGACAATATGTGCCAGGCACTTGAATAACAAAGCTTCTAAGAAAAGTTTGGTCAAAATCCGTTGAGAAATGTAGGAGGAGTTGCGCACAGAAAGAAATTGTTCACTATATTTCTCTATAATGAAAAAAAACAAAGGGCCATAATTAGGTCCAAATATATACCAATTGCAAAAAACCCTGACAATATGTGTCAGGGCACTTGATGACAAAGCTTCTGAGAAAGTTTGGTCAAAATCCGTTGAGAAATGTAGGAGGAGTTGCGCACAGAAGAAATTGTTCACTATATATTCTATATAAGGAAAAAAAAACAAAGGGCCATAATTAGGTCAAATATTATCTAATCGCAAAAACCCCGACAATATGCGCCAGGGCACTTGATGACAAAGCTTCTGTGAAAGTTTGGTCAAAATCCGTTGAGAAATGTAGGAGTTGCGCACAGAAGAAATTGTTCACTATATATTCTATATAAGGAAAAAAAACAAAGGGCCATAATTAGGTCAAATATTATCTAATCGCAAAACCCCGACAATATGCGCCAGGGCACTTGATGACAAAGCTTCTGTGAAAGTTTGGTCAAAATCCGTTGAGAAATGTAGGAGGAGTTGCGCACAGAAGAAATTGTTTACGCCCGTCCGCCCGCCGACATACCTCAATCTAATAACCAGTTTTTTCCTTCGGAAAACCTGGTTAAAAACCTGAATAAAACTCCTAATAAGGAAAATGGTTCATAATATGATGGCTGTTAAATGTATCCCAAAAGCATCTTAAAACAGTAATGAACATCATTAGTTTCCGCATAAAAAATCTAACAACCCCCACACTAGCAATACTGAACAAAATATTGCCAGTATATATCAATAAGTCAATATTTATATAGATGTACTCGTGAAAAGGACTTTGGTATAAGTCAATTAGGCAAAAAAAAAAAGGATTCTAGTGCAGTCTCTATGCACAATTTTTGTCATCATCATGATCGATGGTCCCTATCATCATCATCGTCTTTACATCACCACATTCTTATTATCACCATCAGTATCATCATCATAATACCAGACCACCACCATCATCATCATTATCATCATCATCAGTATCATAAGTATCATCATCATCATTACCAGACCATCATAAACACCATAATAATGACATTGTCATCATCATCTTTATTATTGTTATCATCATCATCAACTACAACAACAATCTTCATCTTCATTGTTCTCAGACATATAATCATCATCATCACATCAATATCAAATAATCATCATTTATGCACATGTCATCATTGTTTCCCTTTTCTTCCCCTTTTTTAATAAGTGGAAACAGTCATTTAGCATGACTTTCATAAATGAAGTATGATTTAAATATCTATATAATTTTAAGTAGACCACTGTGCGAAGGATTGACTTTAAGTGCTTAAACTCTCCAAGTATGAATTAGATAGACTCAGGTATCAGTAAATTGTACTTAAGCTCTTATTCTAAGTTTCTGAAAGAATAAAAGTCGTCTTAATGTTTGAGGCAAATATTTATGCCATGGGTACTTGCTGGAAATAAATCCTTGCAACAGTTCCAAAGAATGCTCCTTCTTTTGCTTTGGTGATTGGAGGATAATTTTTATGCTATCAAACTTACCTAAGAGTTGTAGCCTTGTGAGAAGACCTGAACCTTTGTTCTCTTTGTTCATGCTGACGTCTCTAATACTGGGCTCTTCTGAGTATGATCGTATGTGTCCTGAAGATAAAGATTACAGATACATAAAAATGAAACTTATCCATAAGGATTGTTTTTTTTGTTGTTTTTTTTCCCCAATTAGCTTCAACCTTATCCTGCTAAATGTCTTAAATAGACTTGTCAATCATCTTCAAATTTGGATGAAACCATTTATCCTTTGAAGGGAAATATTTCAGAAATAATTACTGCCTTAATTATTTAACAAGAATTTGTAACAGAGTTACCAACGCCCCCCGCCCCGGGAGTTTTATATGAAGCATAAAATTGTGCTATTTCAAAAGATTGAGGTATGGATCTCAGGACATTCAGTCCAAAATTATGATCAATACTAGATCTGCAAATGTAACAATAAATTTGTTAAAAAAATAAAATGGAACACGGAATTTAAAAATCTATCATGTTAAGCTTTGACCTCTAAGTGTGACCTTGACCTTGGAGGTAGGGGAGCAGGTGTTGTGCATGACACAACGTCTTATTATTGAGACTATTTGTGCCAAGTATTTTCAAAATCCCTTGAACTATGAAGAAGTTATAGATTGGACACAAAATATACCTTATAACAGACTATGTAAATCTTTGACCTCTAAGTGTGACCTTGACCTTGGAGGTAGGGACACAGATGTTACGCATGACATATCATCTAATCATTGTGACTATTTGTGCCAAGTATTTTCAAAATCCCTTAATCTATGAAGAAGTTATGGACAGGACAAAAAATATACCAAATAACAGACTCTGTTAACCTTTGACCTCTAAGTGTGACCTTGACCTTAAGAGGTAGGGGTGCAGGTGTTGTACCTGACATAACGGCTTATTATTGTGACTATTTGTGCCAAGTTATTCCAAAATCCCTTGAACTATGAAGAAGTTCTAGATTCAACACAAAATATACCCTATAACAGACTATGTTAATTTTTGACCTCTAAGTGTGACCTTGACCTTGGAGGTAGGGATGCAGGTGTTGCGCATGACACATCCTCTTATTATAGTGACTATTTGTGCGAAGTATTTTCAAAATCCTTTGATCTATGAAAAAGTTATAGACCTGACACAAAATATACCCTGTAACAGACTATGTTAATATTTGACCTCCAAGTGTGACCTTGACCTTGGAGGTAGGTGACCGGTTTTTGCGCATGACACATCATCTGATTATTGTGAACAATTATGGCAAGTATTTACAAAAGTCCTTCATAGATAAGAAAGTTATGGACCGGACACGACATATACCCTCAAATAGGAAATGTTGACCTTGAATGAGCAAGTACGACCTTGACTCGAAGGGATGGGTCTGGTTGTTGCGCATGACACATCGTCTTATTATAACAAACATTTGTGCCAAGTTATCTCAAATTCCTTTGATAAATGACAAAGTTATGGACCGGACACGAAATATACCCTGTAGCAAACTATGTTAATATTTGACCTCCAAGTGTGACCTTGACCTTGAAGGTCGGTGACTGGTTTTTGCACATGACACATCGTCTGATTATTGTGAACAATTATGGCAAGTATTTACAAAATCCCTTCATAGATAAGAAAGTTATGGACCGGACACGACATATACCCTCAAATAGACAATGTTAACCTTGAATGAGCAAGTACGACCTTGACCCTGAAGGTACGGGTCTGGTTGTTGCGCATGACACATCGTCTGATTATTGTGAACAATTATGGCAAGTATTTACAAAATCCCTTCATAGATAAGAAAGTTATGGACCGGACACGACATATTCCCTCAAATAGGCAATGTTGACCTTGAATGAGCAAGTGTGACCTTGACCCTGGAGGTAGGGGTCTGGTTGTTGCGCATGACACATCGTCTTATTATAATAAACATTTGTGCCAAGTTATTTCAAATTCCTTTCATAAATGACAAAGTTATGGACCGGACACGAAAGTGTGACGGACGGACGGATGGACGGACGGACGGAGCCTATTTCTATATCCCCCTTTTTTCTTCGAAAAGGCGGGGGACAATAAGAGAGCAGTGCAGACCAAGTGTTGTGTAAACACTAAATAATCAAGAGATGTAACGTTTGTTTATTTTCTTATTACCAGAAGTCAACTCATATAATGACGTCAATGCAATAACATATAAAAAGGCGCGTCACGCTAACGTGACAATAATATTGGGGCAATAACTAAGTACATGCATATGTACATAAAGCCAAGATCAGACAGCACAGATGTGCCAGCTCAGCTTGATCTGCACTCAGATAATACTAGTAAATTTAGTTGCTATCAGCAACCCAAGATTTAAGTATCCAATAGTGATCCAATAAATAACTCAAATAAATGTAAAGATCATTCTACACAAACATTTGATTCAATTTCTCTCCTTATTTTTACAGACAAAAAAAAGAAAAGAAAAGCAAAAACAAGTTAAAAATGTTCATTTCCCCTCATCAGTTCCACCCAGATACATTTAGATACCATGTTTTGAGTGATGTTTTGAGACAAATGGGACATTTACTTTCAATTAATCATTCTTTATTTTCTTTCTTTTTTTTGCACTCCCAGACAACCTTAGCAATGGCAATAGATCTTTTTTCTACGTAAATCTATTGATGGAAACATGATTTCATAGACTGAGAATTTCAGAAGTCATGTCTTAAATAAAATCAAATGAAAAATATAATAATCATTTTCAACACTTCAATTAATACAATAAATGTTTCATTCATAGTAATTATAGAACTGTTAACTCATAGGCGTTATCCCGAAATCGGGAAATGTGGGTTTTTCCAAATACAAACAAACTTTTACCGTTACAGCATCACAGTGCACTACCCATCAACCTGTTAAGCTTATTTTTAAAGCTGAAACTGTAAAAGTTTGTTTGTACTTACGGACTAACTGGGAAAAACCCAGATATTCTTAATTTCCAAGTAAGTCTATTGGAGAAGAAATGTGTAAAGAAGTCAGACTAGTAGCCCAGTTTATAAAACCCCTAGGACAGTACAGAAGAAGGTCCCAAATCAAGTCTTGTCCAAGCTTCATCTTCTCCTAACCCAGTGAAATTCAATGTCTTTTGACTTCATTAAAAAAAAATTATCTTCATTTCATAATATTTTGTTTACAAACTTCTAGATTTGTTTTCATTATTGCAGACTAATATATATCTTTTCGCCAGACAGTATAATGGCTATTGTGCAAATAAATTTTCTTGTTCACTACAATTTTAATGAACATTAAGTCTATATGTTTGCATGTTAACATTGTACTGTTGCAATATTGACCTGCTCCATGCATAAAACATTTAAATATCTTTGCTTTATCCAAAATTAATTATACATGTATATTTTTGATGTTGTTGGAGTTTTTTGTCGTTATCTGAATAACATGCATAATAAATTGACATCATTAACAACAACATCATTGTCATAGCATCACAATCTATTATGCACAATCATCATCAATACCATGAATTTCCCCAGTATCATCATCATCATGATATCATCTTCATCACTATCATCATCATCATCAGCATCACAATTTTTATTACTTGAAAGTTATCATGATCATGATTCATCAAACTACCCTTATCTTCTTAAAATCATCATCATAGTTTTTTAACAATCATCATCATCATCATCTTTTTCTTAACAATCATCTCCTTCAAAATCATCATCATTAACCACCATCAGCACCACCATGCAATTTCTATTCGATCAAAGAATTTTCTCATATTCAATTGATTTTCTAAGAAAAAAATATAAAAAAAACTGCTTTCATCAATGTAATCATTCTTTTACAATATGTGTGAACAATTCTTTGGTAAGAGAACAAGTTGACATTAATTTCCACCTTATTCAGCCCAATGTCTCAAATACTGGAGTTAAAGTAAATCTAATATGAATATTTGACAACTGAATAAATGATAATAGCTTTTCTTAGCATTTAATATTCAGATTATTAGAAACAGAAAAAAACATGGTCTGTCTTTCAAACATTTGATCCTATCTGGAAGTGGTGAGAAAAATATAATTTGCGCATGCCGAGGTCAAAGTACAGAGAAATGTCTGCAGATTAGCCTTTTATAAAGCAATAACCTCTTTAAAACAACTATTCAGGTATCCATTGTGCTTAAAGTTAAACAATAAACTCAACTTCTCACTACAGCAAAACCTTTCAGCAACAACCAAAATCACGGCTGGCTTCCAAAGGGTGTTGCTAAGCAGAGGTTGTACAGCAATTTTAAGTAACTTTTAACAAACACTGCATTATGAAATTTGTTTGATTGGTACTGATAATAGAGGCCCTTTGAAGCTGAATTTTCTTAAAAACTCTGTAAGAAATGAAATGAAACTTGGCACAATACATGTCTTACTGACAAAGCCTTACGATTATGCAGCCAGGGTCAAAATTATGTAAAGCAATTTTCTCAGCTCAAACACAGAACTCGGGTAAGTTGTATTTGATTGGTCAGGGCATGCAAAATGTACAATGACCGATGAAAATCCTGAAATTTCAGACAAAACTTAAGAGAAAAATTGTGCCCATGGGCTCAATATGAGGCCCTAAGACGAGATTGGAAATTCCATCCATCCGCTTGTAATTGTGAGTGGAATTTAAGAGACCTTGATGCAGGACGTGACTAGAAAAATGTTGCCTGCACATAATGGATTTACAAGCAGGACGAGTGACTGAAAATATTTTTCGATCAGCCAACACGCTCCAATTTAAGTTTAAGTCTATGCAATCTGCTTTTCAATTTAAACAAGATTGCATTTGAGAAAAATGCTATGCCACCGCAATAATACAACACTAAATAGTAGTGTAGGAACAGATTTTCAGGAAGATTGTCATAATGCATATCTAATTCTTATTATCAGATTAGTGGTTAAATCTATTGTTAACTCAATAAAAGATCAGAGTAGGAATATATCAATGCACTTGAGTCTAGTGAATTTGGTGGTGAAGGTCATATTTCACACAGCCTAAAATTTCATGACAACATGTAATACACTTTGTCAAAATCTAGGTCAGCTGATATCAAAGTTCACTTTTAATTTTGACACTAGAGGCAAAAGTTGAACAACTTTGGTAGAGTACCTATAGATGATATCATTTAACAAATATTAAAGCTCTAAGCCTTGTACCTTCAGACATAAGATTTTTTTGATTTTTTACTATATGTATATATTGAAAATCAATGACCCCCGGGCGGGGGCAATTTTGACCCCAGGGCTATTATTTGAACATTCTTGCTAGAGGTTCACTTCACAATGTTTCATGCAAAGTATCTAACCTCTAGCATTTGTCAATTGCTAGAAGAATTTTTTTTAAAGTTTTTACTATAAGTTTTTACTATGTAAATATGAGGAAAATCAATGACCCCCGGGGCCGGGCCGATTTTGACCCCAGGGCTATAATTTGAACAATCTGGGTAGAGGTCTATCAGACAATGCCTTATGCAAAATATCTAAGCTCTAGGCCTTTTGGGTCTTTACAAGAAGGTATTTTAAATTTTTACTATATGTACATATAGTGAAAATCCATGACCCCCGGGGCAGGGCTGATTTTGACCCCATGGCTATAATTTGAACACTATTGGTAGAGGTCTACCAGACAATGCCTTATGCAAAATATCTAAGCTCTAGGCCTTTGGGTCTTTACAACAAGAGGGCCATGATGGCCATAGATCGCTCACCTGAATTATCAAACTCATCCAAACAATTACCTAGACAAGCATTCTGACCAAGTCTCATGACAGGTGAGTCAAAAATGTGACCACTACAGTGTTAACAAGGATTATCCATATTTGAGCAGTGCGACCTAGTTTTTTACCCAGGTGACACATATTCAAACTTGACCTAGAAATCATCAAAACAAACTTTCAGACCAATTTCCAGGATACTTGGATCAAAACAGTAGCAACTAGAGTGTTAACAAGATTTTTCTATTTTTAGCTCCGGTGACCTAGTTTCACATGCGATTTCGAACTAATCCAAGAAATTACCTAGACAAGCATCCTGACCAAGTTTGATGATAATCGAGTCGAAAATGTGACCACTAGAATGTTAACAAGGTTTTTCCATATTTGGGCGGTGTGACCTAGTTTTTCATCCAAGATGACCCATGTTTGATCTTGACTTAGAAATCATCAAAAAAAACTTTCAGACCAATTAACAGAATATTTGGATCACAACAGTAGCCACTAGAGTGTTAACAAGATTTTTCTATTTTTAGCTCATGTGACCTAGTTTTTCATCCGAGATGTCCCATGTTAGATTTATTCCAAGCAATGACCTATTCAAGTTTCCTGACCAAGTTTGATGACAATTGAGTCAAAATTGTGACCACTAGAGTGTTAACAAGGTTTTTCTATTTTTAGCTCCTGTGACCTAGTTTTTCATCCGAGATGACCCATGTTCGAACTCATCCGAGCTATCACCTAGACAAGCATCTTGATCAAGTTTGATGATGATTGATGCAAAAATGTGACCGCTAAAGTGTTAACAAGGTTTTTCTATTTATAGCTCCGGTGACCTAGTTTTTCATCCGAGATGACCCATATTCGAACTCATCTGAGCTATTATCTAAACAAGCATCCTGACAAAGTTTGATGATGATTGGGTCAAAAATGTGACCACTAGAGTGTTCACAAGGTTTTTCTATTTTTAGCTCCTGTGACCTAGTTTTTCATCAGAGATGACCCATGTTCGAACTCATCCAAGCAATTGACTAGACAAGCATTCTGACCAAGTTTGATGATGATTGGTTCAAAAATGTGACCACTAGAGTGTTCACAAGGTTTTTCTATTTATAGCTCCTGTGACCTACTTTTTCATCCGAGATGACCCATGTTCGAACTCATCCGAGCTATCACCTAGACAAACATCCTGACCAAGTTTGATGATGATTGGGTCAAAAATGTGACCTCTAGAGTGTTCACAAGGTTTTTCTATTTTTAGCTCTTGTGACCTAGTTTTTCATCCGAGATGACCCATGTTCGAACTCATCCGAGCTTTCAACTAGATAAGCATCCTGACCAAGTTTGATGATGATTGAGGCAAAAATGCGACCGCTAGAGTGTTCACAAGCAATTGTGGACGGCCGGACGGACGACGGACATTCACCGATCCTAAAAGCTCACCCTGAGCAAGCTCAGGTGAGCTAAAAAGGTATTTTAAGTTTTTACTATATGTACATATAGTGAAAATCAATGACCCCCGGGGCGGGGCTGATTTTGACCCCAGGGCTATAATTTGAACAATCTTGGTAGAAGTCTACCAGACAATGCCTTATGCAAAATATCTAAGCTCTAGGCCTTTTGGGTCTTTACAAGAAGATTTTTTAAATTTATTCTTATAATTCCTTTTGGTTGCCATGGCAACCAGATTTCTGCATGGAATTAAATTCTTTGAACAACTTTGGAAGCCCTTCACCCAAGGATCAATCCTGCCAAGTTTGGTTGAAATTGGACTAGTGGTTTTTCACAAGAAGATTTTTTAAGTTCACTATATAATCTATATAACACACACACACACAAACAAACAAACAAACACACACACACACACAGGTGAATCGCTATATGCTGCGGTGGCATAAAAATCCAATGCAATCTGCTTCATTAACATCACCATAGAAATCCAGCTAACTTGTTCACCAATGAAGACTTAAAATTTCTTCAACTGCATGCAAAGACCTTAAAGCGATGAACCGCTTGAACAGCACAACAGGACAAAACAAGTTATTCATGAAAAGCTTACCTACAATTCTAGCAGTGACTGCAGGTATTTATAAGTACATTCCCCCTTCTTTAACAATGCTTGCTTTATTCACAATACAATGTGTAATTATTGAGTCAATTATACAGTTTTATTTCCCTTTCTTTCCATCCAAAAGATAAAATCATTCTCATTTAATGTGCCAATTATGAAAGTACAGACTTAGAGCTATAACGAATTGAATAAACAATACAAGGAAATGGTGAGGCAAGTGCTAATAAAGTCTAGAATAAACAATGGCTTGGAAACCATTAGATAAATTATACAAACATACTCCAAGGGTGGTGCACATACTTCAATTTATGCCACTGAGTTCAAGAAAAGAACAGATTCTGTTTTATGTTACATTGTTGCATACAATTGACTAAAATGTGTTCATTCAAAGACCAAACTATTTTACTATTTATTGAGGTGGGCAAGAGAGTACCAGAGTATCTACATCAATTATATTTTAGCTAAGAATTATCGATTTTATTAAAGAAATTGCTCTTTTTAAAAACATTAACCAGAATTAGATCTATGAATGTAACTGCAGGCTGACCAAGAGTATTATTCTTAGAATTAGTATGAAAATTAAATTGTTTTTTTTTCCCCAGAAAATTAACAAAAATTTGTTCTATCAAATCAATCGCTGGTAAACCAGTATTATTATACACATTTATTCTTGTCATTTTTTTAGTTAGTTAACCTGTATTTGTTCTATGAAAATTGCGGCTCTTAATTACTTATGATTTGAGTTCCTTAAAACTGCAGTTACCGGGATAAGGAGATTTCACAAAGAATAAGATCCTGTACTGCCTGCCTTTATAAAGATTTAAACTTGAAAACCTCTTAGAAGAAAATATACCCAAATAAATTGTCAAATTAATAAACTAAAATGCAATATAAAATGAATGCACTTACATATCATCATTTAAAAGTTAAGTGTAAATATCTGATCAAAATAATTCGCATTGGTATTTGATACTATTTTCTCAGCAGAATTCTTTATTATAACAATTACCACCCATCTTACATCTTTACCCACGTGGGTTATATCATCAGATTCTAATGACATCATAAAATGTTTATCTTTGATTTACTGCAACCATCTTGAAGTAGATATAAATATCTTACATATGTAAGAATATATTCGAGTTTCTTCAAGTATTTCACAAATTACAGAACAATAATGATTTATTAACAAAATAATACGCCCCCTTCAGATTGCTTATTAATATTACGTAGGGAACAAATTTGTTCTTAATCAGTCTTATTGTGTTTTTTAAACAGTAAAGTATGTTTTCCACTTCATTCATCATCATGTCCTGTTTGGTTTGGAACACAAGCCAAGGGATACGAATTCAACATCATTTAATTTCAATATTATCGAATTATTTTTATTTTTTATACAGAGGGAAAATTTTCTCAGTAAATGGGCTCAACAATTCCTGACAGGTAATTTAAGAAAATTATATATTGAACAAAATCTACAACTAGCATTAGGATCAAGTAACAGAATCAAATGCAATTTTCAAATCATTCAAGAATTATTTACTTCACAAAACAATGAACTTTGCCAGCTATTAAATGAAAGTACCCCATTAATAATAGTGACAAACTGCCTGGAATAAAACTAGGATTTATTTCAATGCTGAAGGAATGAAATATTTACAAAACTGTGCTGTTAACTTAAAGCATTAAAATCTCTCAAATATCTCTGAAGTATTCAATCAGACAATACCATGACAGACCTGGTGTCTGGGGAGAAGAAGTGAAGAAATTACTCGAAAAATAGTCTCAACATTACATTCATTAATTTTTTTTTTCTTTAAGGAACATGACAAATGCGACCCTCGGCTTTTAAATTTCGAGAACAGGATGTTATTTGAGAGACATTACACTTCATGGAAGGGAGATTTACACCTAACAGACATCTTAATGTCATACTTTATGTCCTGTAACAGGATGAGCGGAAACCAAATCATCAATAAATAGAGTAAATACGATCCATGCGACATCTTTAATATAGTTTAGTAGACATTCAACATCATTCAGTCACTATCCCATAATCCCTTGCCTCATTTCTCCAAAGCAGACGGCATCTGACAATAGCAGACGTAACATACAACTATCCAATTTGGTCGCAAATTATTAACAAATTAAAGCATCAAGAAACAGATGTCAAGAAAATGTTCTTTGACACTTACTGACACCAGGTGTCATATCGCTGAAGAAAATTATATTTTATATATGCTAGATCTTCCCTGATTCAAGAAAGTCCAGGAATTTACTGGCCAAGTTGGATATAAGTTCATAGATAAATGTTTGTTTGATGAGATGTAATTGAATACATTACAAAATGTAAGATTAAGATTCAGAGACGATGTGCAATGACCTCACAAAACAAACAAATATTTTGAGACCCGTTTTTAAGTGTTTTACATATTTCACAAATATATTGAGAAGAATTATAATATACATGCATAAATATTATGTTTTCTTACCAAAAAAAAAATTTCTTACATGTCCTACAAGAACAAAATAATTATGTTTTCTAACAAGTATAAATTATCTTTCCTAAGACATATAAATCATATTTTCCGTCAAGAACAAATATTATGTTTTCTTGCAAAGCTAAAATTTCCTTTTCACAATGCAAGCACAAATCATGTTTTCTTGAAAGCACAAGATATGCTGTTGTTTTTGTACAAGCTCAAATTAGAGTCAGTGTTTTCTTGCAATCACAAATAATTGTTTCTAAAAAACACCAGTCATGATAATTATTTCTTACACATTCAAATTGTGTTTTTCATGCTGGCATAATACATGCACTGCATTTTTTGAATTTTATCATTACATCATACTTACTTATATGTTTATCGCCAGGAAAGGTCAACTTGAGGACTGGTAAATCATTTCTGCTATGTTTGAATCCTGCTGCCCCATATATCACAACCATACCCAGTGTGCAGCACACAGCAATCACTACCAAACTGTACACGATCCATGGAGTATGCCCAGAAGCTTGCAGTCTAGTCATTGTCACTGAGGTACTTGACTTGATAAGGCTTTCATCTGTTTGTCCGGAGACATTCTGACTATGTAGGATTTCTTTGGAATTTACGACCTGAAATGATAAATAGACACAAGATTGATTAATAAACATATAACCATAATAGCCCTTTTACTAAGGTTGGGTTTGAATAATAACCTGTTCCAGCCAGCCTTAAATAGTGCATAGAGGGGCACCTGAGGTATTCCTCCACCAGTAATATATATATACACATCTGTGCTGACTTGACAAGGCTCTATTATAAGAACTGAGTTTCTCTTTTTTATTATATTGAAATTGAAATATTTCTGTAGTACTTGATTTATACCTGTATAAGACACACTACCCACTCTATATTTGACATTTAAGTCTCAAAAATACGTCTTATAAGTGGAAATGATCGGTACCTTAAATTTCCAATGGACTGTTTCAAATTCAAAGCATGGGAAATTCATTAACACAAATTTAGCAGGTTTAAGGGTTTATACATCAATATAAATCAGACAATGAATTATATCATGATAAAACGATGAATCATTAATATGAAACTAATGCCTTATTAATAACTGCACCTGATTTATAAAAGCCATTCCTTTTTGATTTTGATTTCGTTGAAATATTTATTGTGAAAAATTTACAAATGGAATAAACTATCGGAGTTCATTGAAGGAAATAAGATAAAAATGGCATGCCTGGAGGAGTAACCCTCTACTTCAACGAGAGTGTAATTATCGAGTACAAACACTTCTAATGTCATTAGTACCACAAAAATAAAATGTTGAACAAACAGAGGAGATGTTCAAATCATTATTTTACATCTGAAAAAATCATCATCTCTCATATAGAACCATTGATATCAAAATAATATATACATATCTCCAACCCCCCCCCCCCCCTCAACCGAAAGCAGTAAGAAATCAGTTATAAAAATATTTACAAAGCCAACATGATGGAAACTCAATAATGCTTTTAACAGGTATAACTAAATATAAAAACACCAAAGAAGTATTAGCAGGTGGTAAATTTTTTATCGTAAAAAAATAAAAGTTATAATTTTTGCAATATGGTTTTTACCTCATAGATATTTATTTATTTAGGTGATATTACTGACTGATGATCAGAGTTTATAATCTATGTAAAAAACACCAAAAAACTCAGACACAATCTGGTCTAAATTTTATTGAATCATAACTTAGTAAAATGTCATATAACTTTACACTGATTCTCTTTTTCTTTTAAGTTTTAGAGATTGTAAAATTTGAAATTTTAATATTTTTTTTGCTAAAAAGTTACTTGTCAAATTTCTTTCTACATTGTCCATTCAACCTAATTTCACCCTTACCACACTCTGAATGAGTTAAATGAACTTGTCAGTCATTCAATTGGGATAGAATAAATTTTACCAATTTTAGGGAAAAATTCAAAGTAACAACTGAAAAGCAAACAGTGAAGACTGTGCAGTCCATTATCAGGGGTACGCCTGATCTTGGTTCGCACTCAGGTCACATGGGTATCTGAATCAGTTGAGTCGTCAACAGGTTAGGCATTTACTATCTTAAAGGCATTTCATTATTTTTTCATAGATGTGTGTTTTAGTGACTGTCTTTCTTGCAGCAATATTTTTGGCTCAATCTTTTGGACGGACACCCAAATTAAAAGTTTCAACTTTTATTTAAAGCATGCTTGCCGGGCTCTATTATTATAAGTTACTGCTGGCATAAAGTTTTCACTATTTTCGCCACTTGTATTTTTAGAATCCAATAATCGATTCATGTTTAAATTGTGAGGTAACACCCAAAATATCAGCCACAAACATTCATCTCACATCTGAATGCCATCATAAGTAATTATGGCAACATAATTCATTTAACACCTTGAAATATTTGACAAAAAACCTATCCTACACAAATAAACAAGTTCTTTGATTTTTTTCACCTATGAAAATCACTGCCAAGATTTGATTAGCTTTAATCTATATATACCAGCTTTCCAATATCCCTCATAACCAAGTTTTATCAACTCAAAACAAATCCTTCATAAACCAGGGTTTATCAACTCGAAATCTTTCGACAGTTTTTCCAAAGTTTTATCAACTCAAAAACTGTCGACAGATTTCTTACTGAAACTGAAAAACAACATCAGGGAATTATTATACAAAGGAAGTGTTTATTTGTTTAAAAAAAACGCAAGAAAACAAGTCAAACATTTATTTATTTGTATACCTCTAATCAACACTTTAATGATATGTACCTGTGTATTTGAATTCCCTTTCATTTCGTTTCGACATTATTGATATATTGCCTTATGGTTATTCTATTTTGTATATTTATTCCCCTATCTATTTGATAGTTTATCATACACTAATATACACTAATGTAAGCCTGTTGGTATTCTACCCATATTGCTACCAGTGCAGACCAAGATCAGCTGGCACATATATGCTGTCTGGTATAATGCATGCCATGGTCTCTGCTGTTGACTACTCAGTTAGCATACATATTTTGAAATTTTCCCTAAAAATGATGAAAATGATTTAGTCCAAACTGAAATACAGACAAGTCTAATGAAGATATTTTGTCTGGTCAATGTTTTAAGAACTCTCATACAAAATGCCATATGAGTGTTTTAATCATTTTAAATTAAAGCTATAATTCCCTTAGTATTTTAAATATTGTTTTAATGTTCTCATTCATCTGTTGCTCCTGTATCAGGTGTGAAAAACTTGGGACTGTTCATGATTTGTCAAATGCTCACTCAACATTAATGTGATGGTTGTCAGTTTAACAACTTGTATTTCCTAGTAAATTAATGTCTTGTGTCTCTTACAGACCAACACAAATCATGATAAATGTTTTCATATGCCATGCCGGCAGTACCAGAGTTGCCTCAGGGCATTAATGTAAAGATGACTGATTAAAATTCCATAGAAGTTGACTTTCTTTTCTGGATAAAAACCGAACTGAAATGCTTGTTTTAGATGGTTTACTTTCAGATTTGAGAAAGTGGCAGCATGGCTGAGTGGTTAACATGTCAAACTTGCTTATCTGCATGGGTTTAAAACCTTTCAGGGACAAGCCATTCTTTCCTTAAGCTAGAAACTTTACACTTGTTGCTCAGTACTGGTTGGTTCTAGGAATGGATTCCAGAGTGTGTCAATCATACAGCTTTAAGCTTACTGTTGAAATAAAATAAATTCAGTATAAACCAAAATGTGAGATCAAGTATAGTAACTATATCACATCAATTAACAGAATTCATATAACTAACAACCTATTTTACCAAAACACTTAATTCACTAAATTATTTAACACATTTTCACAAAACAGTTGTTTCACTTAACAAAATAAACTATTCTGTCACTTATTAACTTGCATCGAACAATTTCTTGCACATGTGTAAAACTATGTGACTGTGTTTTTTTATGTTCCCAACATTTGTTTACAGTTCGTAATGCAGATTTCCTACTGTTTATCATTGTCTACAAAAAACACTTTCAGACATGAAAATAAATCATTACAGGTGATTGGTTTAAATATTTACAACAGGTGCTTCCAGCTCATTTCTCTAGGCTTAATTCGTCTTTTTTTTCACTTTCATAAAACTTAAAATCTCTTCAAAATTGACTGACTTCTCATAAGTAGTTGTCATTAGTGAAAATTTGTTTTACATTCTTTGGTAGTTTACTTTGAAATATGTTACAGCGTTTGATCACTTTACCTCTCAGAATATTTTGGCAGTGGTGTTTCGACATTTCAAATTTCTTATTATAACAATTACATGTACTTATCGCAAGTTAAAGCATCAGTGTCAATTGATCTCGGGCAACTCTGTAATTAGTCAAGATGGAGTTATGGTTCTTAAGCACTGCACTTCTTCTTAATGTGCTTGACCATTTTATGAAGTTATATTGAATTCCAACCAGTAGTTTTCAAGTTATGCTCCGGACAAGGAAAAGTAACAAAGAACAATAACTTAATTAGTGAAGACGGAGTTATGGTTCTTGTGCACTGCACTTCCTCTCAATGTGCTTGACCATTGTATGAAGTTGTATTGAATTCCAACCATTAGTCTTCAGGTTATGCTCCGGATAAGGAAAATGCAACCGACGGCTGGACCGACCACTGAGTGACTCCTAATACCCCCCCCCCCATAACTTCGTTTCGAGGGTATAACAACTTTATAATAGTAAACATCATGTAAAATTTAGCTTTCAAAATCATGCCATATTTCATTCTACGCATTATTATAGCTATGAATCAAACAAACAAATTTCTTTGAAATTCAATAACAGTGTGTTACCATGACAAATAATTCATACAATAAAGTGATAGTTCATACAATATAATCCAGTTCAGCTTTTAACAATGACATGAACGAACAATGATACCAAGAGATTTACCAACTTTAGGGAATTCGTAATATGCAACATTTCACAAATATGCTTGGGTGTCATCTATAAATGTTGAATTATTAATGCTGCACAATCCTTAATCTACTGTTATATCATGAAATATTATATTTCAATAATGCAGTAGTCAATCTGCGGATCTAAATGCAGTTTCAATTACAATCAGATATTTCTATATTTAGTATGTATAAACAATCTGCTTGAAGCTCAGTTTATGTTGTAAGATAGTATCACTTAGCATCCCTGGTTGCTGTATGACTGTTTAAAACAGAATAACACTCCAAATATCAGAATTTCTTCAAGAATTATATCAAAGTGCCCTTTGAGTAGACAACAAAGAGAGTGGCCTTGGAGAAGACAATAAAGAGTGTGGCCTTTGAGAAGACAATGAAGAGTGTGGCCTTGGACAAGACAATAAAGAGAGTGGCCTTGGAGAAGACAATAAAGAGTTTGGCCTTGGAGAAGACAATAAAGAGTTTGGCCTTGGAGAAGACAATAAAGAGTTTGGCCTTGGACAAGACAATAAAGAGAGTGGCCTTGGAGAAGAAAATAAAGAGTGTGGCCTTGGAGAATACAATAAGAGAGTGGCCTTGGAGAAGACAATAAAGAGTTTGGCCTTGAGAAGACAATAAAGAGAGTGGCCTTGGAGAAGACAATAAAGAGAGTGGCCTTGGAGAAGAAAATAAAGAGTGTGGCCTTGGAGAATACAATAAGAGAGTGGCCTTGGAGAAGACAATAAAGAGAGTGGCCTTGGAGAAGACAATAAAGAGAGTGGCCTTGGAGAAGACAATAAAGAGAGTGGCCTTGGAGTAGACAATATGAGAGTGGCCTTGGAGAAGACAATAAAGAGTGTGGCCTTTGAGAAGACAATAAAGAGAGTGGCCTTGGAGAAGACAATAAAGTGTGTGGCCTTGGAGAAGACAATAAAGAGAGTGGCCTTGGAGAAGACAATAAAGAGTGTGGCCTTGGAGAATACAATAAGAGAGTGGCCTTGGAGAAGACAATAAAGAGAGTGTCCTTGGAGTAGACAATATGAGAGTGGCCTTGGAGAAGACAATAAAGAGTGTGGCCTTTGAGAAGACAATAAAGAGAGTGGCCTTGGAGAAGACAATCAAGAGAGTGGGCTTGGAGAAGACAATAAAGAGTGTGGCCTTGGAGAATACAATAAGAGAGTGGCCTTGGAGAAGACAATAAAGAGAGTGGCCTTGGAGAAGACAATAAAGAGAGTGTCCTTAGAGTAGACAATAAAGAGAGTGGCCTTGGAGAAAGACAATAAAGAGTGTGGCCTTTGAGAAGACAATAAAGAGAGTGGCCTTGGAGAAGACAATAAAGAACGTGGCCTTGAGAAGACAATAAAAGAGTGTAGCCTTTGAGGAGACAATAAAGAGAGTGGTCTTGGAGAAGACAATAAAGAGAGTGGCCTTGGAGAAGACAAGAAAGAGTGTGGCCTTGGAGAAGACAATAAAGAGGGTATCATTTCAGAAAAAACACAAAGAAAGTCTTTTCAGGAGACAACAAAAACATTAATCTTTGAGAAGACAATAGAGTTGCCTTTGAGAAGACAAGAAAGAAATTGACATAATAGGATAAGGCTCTCCGAAAATACAACAAACTGTAGCTCAAAGGACCTTTGTCAAGCTCATGCTTTTCTGGAAAACACAAGTATTCATGATTCAAAACATATTTTGGATTTGCCAGGAGGTGCACTTAAAACTCAACTGGTTGAGGTCATTGACTGTGAAAATCCCACAAAAAAACAAGCAAATAGAGAGTCACACTCTGTGATGGGGGAGCTGCAAATGCAGCTAATAGATTTTTCATTGAATCAACAAAATAAATCATCAAATAATGTCCTAGACCATTTTGTCAAATGGTACCACATCCTCTGGAAATCTGAGTCTATTATGTGAGTTATTAATCTTCTGTCTAGAAATGGAATATAATACAATACAATTTAGCCACTTTTATTTGCATGGTTAGCAGACAGTAAACATACAAATTCATTTGGTGTCTAATTTCATAAAATCCAAATGTTATACAGACTGTTAAAATATTTCTAGAGATTTCGTTGGCTTTAATTCATAAAATTATTGCAATTTTACACAATATCTGTCAGTTATACGCTGAATATTTAACAATGGACATTTCAAAAAGCCTTTCAACATGCAATTAGTTCTTTGATTGGAAGGAACTTGTTTTTCTTAGACAAAAATTTGATTTTCTATTCAAATATTATATTCATGGAGGAGAGAAACATGTTTAACATTTAAAGAACATGACTGTCTAAACACAGCATACCTCCAGATTCGATGCTTATTGTCATGAAATTTTGAAAATGTATTGAAAAGTAAATTATTGTGAAGTGAAGAAAGAAATTATTTTACATATTGCAAGCAGCACTTATAATCGATATAAATTATCAAAGAGAGGTCAAAATATGCGAAAATAGTCCTAATACTGGGATTTAAGTCACACAGATAAAATACTGTTAAATCAATTATGAATTGCATAGGAAGACAGACAAACCCCACATGTCAAAACCTCACACCTTCAAATTTTATAGGGTGGACAAAACCCCACACATGAATTTTAAAGAGTGGACAAAACCCACACCTTTAATTTTAGGAAGTGGCTAGCCGTACGGGCCCGTACGGCTAGCCAAAAGTTCTAGCCGTACGTGAGTCACGTACGACTAGCCAGGACACACTGTATTGGCTAGCCGTACGGCACTTTTCAAAAATATATGGAAGGCGAAAGTGCTTATGTTAATTATGACTTTAAGCGAGGATTTTAGTCAAGAATGTTTACTTTTTAGAGATTAATCGACGTGTTGGCTACAGTAAAGAATGTACGTACTTTGTCATCACAAGACGTCGAGAAAAAATAGCGTTTGGTTGCAGTTAAATAACATCAATTGAAATAGTTTACAAAATTTTTGATAATAATCATTTTTTGTTTCATTAAGTTTAATTTTTAAATTGAAAAAACAAGAGCCCGGTTTGAGCCGGGTGATGCTCCCCGAATAGGTTTTGGACACAGGAAAGTACACCTCTTGTAGTTTCAGAGTTATGTCCCTGGAAAAAGTTCAAAGTGCAATAATTCCAAAATTAGGCAAGGCAGAGTTACTGTTCTTTGCACTGCACTTCTAATCAATGTGATCTATCAACCTACAAAATTTCTTGATGATATCTCTTATGATTTCCGAGTTATGTCCCGGACAAAAAAAAATAAACAAAGGGCAATAACTCCAGAATTAGACAAGGAAGAGTTATGATTCTTGTGCACTGCACATCTACCCATTGAGATATATCTACCTACAAAGTTTCATGTTGATATCTCTTATAGTTTTACAGCTATGTCCTGGACAAGATTTTTCTAAAAGGGGAGATAATTCAAAAATGAGGCTTAACAGAGTTATGGTTCTTTTGCACTGCACCTCTACTCAATGAGATCTATCTACCTACAATGTTTCATCTTGACATCTCTTATAGTTTTAGAGATATGTTCCGGACAAAGTTCAAAGTGTTAAAATTAACAAAGGGCAATAACTCCAAAATTAGGACAAAAAGAGTTATTGTTCTTATGCACTGCACATCTACCCATTTAGATCTATTCACCTACAAAGTTTCATGTTGATATCTCTTATAGTTTTAGAGTTATGCCCCGGACAAGACTTTTCTATAAGGGGAGATAATTCAAAAACCGGGCAAAATAGAGTTATGGTTCTTTGACACTGCACTCCCCCTCAATGCCCTCTACCACTGTATGAAGTTTCAACAAATTATCTCCAAGGGTTTTCAAGTTATGCTCCGGACAACACAACGGACGGACAGACGGAGGGACGGACTGACGGACGGACGGACAGACGGACAAGGCGCCGACTATATGCTCCCCCGAAATTTTTCGGGGAGCATAAAAAACAAACAAAAAAAAACCCAAAAACCCACCGAAAATAATTGTTGTCGGGCTCTGATAATTGCGTCAAATACCGACGGTATAGAAGTTTGTTCATCGTCCATCATTAAGGAAAGTTTGCATTATTAAATTATTTTTCCTTTTCACCGTTTTTTTTTAATATTCTTTTTATTTATTTATTTATTTATTCCCCTCCGATCATTATTTATTCGATCCATGTGCTTAATTAACAGATTTAACAATTCATCTTTCATACAAATCATAAGCATGAAAATTAAGGACGTTATAACATGCAACTTTGACACTTAATTTTATTAAGATAGATTATACAACGCTTACTCGTATTCATTTTTTTTTGCAAAATTGCGGAGCATCTTTATTAAAGTGAACACACTAGGACAAAATGCGGAGATTTGATTAAAATCGTCGTTTAAAGACACAAAATAACATATGCATTTTCGACTTCCATATAATTTTGAAAAGTGCCGTACGGCTAGCCAATACAGTGTGTCCAGGCTAGTCGTACGTGACTCACGTACGGCTAGAACTTTTGGCTAGCCGTACGGGCCCGTACGGCTAGCCACTTCCTTAATTTTACAGTGTGGATATAGTCCTGAGTCAACCATCTGCAAGATTTTTCATTGCAGTGATCAGGTCAGATTATAGACAAATTGAGAAGTTCAAGCAACTCACATAACTTTGTACACTGATCAGGGACAATATTAGATATTAAATACATCAAAATTAATGACATTCCTAACAAAAAATTACTTCTTCCCCCATCTCAAGTCATTTACCCAAAAGAACACTTAATTCCCAGAAACTGTCTTATCTGCAGAAAAGAGAAATTATTTACCCAAATGAACCTATAATTCCCAGCAGTGTCTGGTACTGCACCAGAATGTCTAGTAAAAGTTTGCCTATAGGTATCAATCAGGCAGCCTTAGTGATTACTAAGTATAAGTAGAAATGTTTTCAATAATTGTCTTTGACTGCCAATACCAAGTAAATAGAGCATAAGACCTCTGTAATTTGTCAGCTGCAATTCTATATAAAAGGCTGCCATTTTTATGGAATTATATGTCAAATTCTTTAGACAAGACAATCTGTTATCCCACTGTTTCTTTTGTCAAATTTTTGTTCGCCCTATAAAATATCATTAACTAAAATGATTTTAAAGAATTAGTGACTTAAAAAAATAATATTTATCAAAATGTACAATACCTTTTTAACTTTGTATGACATTAAAACAATTTGTATGAAAATTTAACATTACATAATATTTATCAATATGTACAATACCTTACTTTGTATAAAATTAAAACAATTTGCATGAAAATTTAACATTACATAATTGATATACTCACTAAAAAAACAGAATTGACAGGATAATTACACTTTAGTGTATTTAAAATCTTATAATCTAAAATTTGAATTATGGTTGAATGTTTAGTTTATATAAAACCTTCTGTATATGGTTTTATAATATAAACCATATATCACATTTAAAGGCAGGTTGGTTACAGAATATTAAATTTTTTTTTAAAGTTCAAAAGTATCGTAAACTTGCCATAGTCCTAGCATCTGTGTCATACTAGTATAATAATTGTGAAAAATGATTTAATAACAGCTTGAAGTTATACATAAACTTATATTATATAAACAATAAATAAAACTTTGCAAAACTTTTAAAACAATTTTGTGTACTAATAGCATCAGCATGCATATTGTGTTGTATTGATGAAAAGTGACATGGCGGTCTCATAACATTGTCATAAAGAAGTTATTTCCACTTATATTTCAAAAATAACCATGAAACTAAAGGAAAGAAATTGATCAGAATGAGATGTAAAGGTCGGACAATAAACTGTCTGTTCCAAATATGGAAAGTTATAGCTCCACTAACCAAAAAAAAAAAAGAAAAAAAAAAAGGAAGAGCAATTGCACATTGCTCCCTTTGGGTTCCATATGACAGTTGGGTTCCAATTTGTCAATTGTGGTTCCAATTTCAGTTGAGTTATTGTTGTGTCTTGTGGGTAATTTGCAGACATAATATGACATTGGCATGGAATGGGTAGAAATTTGAGCAGCAGTTTTAGCAGTTATGATTGATTCCAGAGTACAACATAGTAACATCATCTGGTATTCTTCTTCTCAACACAAACCCCCTCTCACCCTCCAAAAAAATACAAAAGTAATAAGCATGCAGAAAATAAGATAAAAACTAACTTATGTCATTTTTGTTCATTTCTTTTTCACATATAATTTTTCTGTTGTTGTTGTTGTTGTTGTTGAATAAAAAAGATTTTTTTTGTTTTGTTTTTACTATATTACAAAATCAAAATCAAAAAAACAAAAACAAAAAAAACTTATAAACAAGCAGAATTAAATAAGATAATAAAACTTATACTTATGTCATTTTCTTTTTCACATTAAAGTTTGTTGCTGTTAAAAATTCGAATATACTTAATTCAAATAAATTTACCAGTAATAATAAAATAGAGGATTATGCTGAAATTCATATTTATTGAAGCATAAAAATGAATTAATAATGATTAAAACAGAAGTTAAAGGACTTGTTCTATTTAAATCATAAACAGTTTTTTCTGTTATTTCAGCAAATTGACAATGATTCAATGTCTTTTATTTCACATTTAACTAAATTTTCCGATCTCATTAAAATAATTAACCCCAAAGAATGAATTGGTTTCTTTCCTGAGCTTATTAACAATCATTTAACTTAAATAATGTTTTTCTCTGAAAATATATATTAATTCTGAGAAAATTATTGGAAAATAATAATCTGTTGTTTTTATGTAAGGTTGTTATCCTAGGTTTTTTTACTCTGCCAAAATGGTATTGCCCTATATTTTGGTTTGATTTTGAGTTATTATCCCTTTTTTCATATTTTAGGTTTTTGGTCGAGAGATTAGTTTTCTCAACCACTTTTTGGGGCCAAAGGTTGTCCCTTTTTCCCTCTAATAAAAAAAAAAAATTTCTCCTTAATATCCTTATAAAAAAAAAACATTCAAAGATAAGAAAAAAATATTCAAATGAAATAAACTCAAACTGAATTTTTGTTATACTGGTAATGTTCTTGATTTTTTAATAAACTGTGATTTACTCAGTTTTGTTTTTATTTGTTTCTCTAAAATATTAATTTAATTTGCCTCCAAAAACTAATTCTGTCCCAGTCTGCTGGAAAGAAAATCATTGTAATAAAAATCAGTTTTCTTATAATCTCAGAAAATTTAGCCTATCATATAAATCACTCTATATTCACACTGAGGTAAACATAATGAATACTGATCAACTAAATATAAATTGACCTTGAACTCTGACCTTGTAATAAATCAACAAATGAAGGAATCATGTGATTGATGTATACATGAGAGATAATTATCAGAAACAGCAATAAATTATTTTATATTATAGTAATATTTGACTCGTGTCCAGAAACAGTTTCAATATGCAATAAGAAAAAGGAATACATTTACCATTGAAAAGTATGTTTTATAAAATAATAACATTTTTAATGGATAGACAGACAGATGGATGGACAGACGTCAGAGAAGTGATCCCTATATGTCGCCAGTACTCTGTAGAGGCGACACAAAAAGGAAATTCTTGAAACTTTCCTGAAAATTGGCATGCACGGTTTAAAATTGACATAAAATCCTTTTTCAATAAATTTTTAAGATTGTTTTAATTTAAAGGTGACCTTAGTGCCCTTGACTTTTCCTAAAATGTAAATTCATTGTTGATAATTATCTGTATTTAAATTTGTTTGAATTACGTTATGCCAATTAAATACATTTTATGTTTCTATTACTTCTACAATATTATTTCTACAATATTAAAATACAATTATATTGATGAAAGCTGTTTCAATTTAAAAGAAATGTATTGAAGAAATTCAATCTAATTCAATTCAAAACATGTATCGATGAATTTGTTTCAATTTAATGTATCTGTTTCAAATAAACATATATAAATTGATAAAGCTATTTCATTTTCTAGTAATGAATTTGTTTAAATTTTTGCAATGCATTAATTATCTGTTTCAATTAAATAATTATGTATTTATTGATGAATTTGTTTCAATTTAATTACATATCTATTTCAAATTAACAAACATTAATTGATGAAACTATATCATTTTTTAAATTAAACAAAGTTAAATTACAAAGTCAATAATGCAGATTTTTTAATGCAGACTTTTGATGAATATCTTCCAATTAAACTTACCTGATCATGTACAAAGGTTCAGGTGATAATCCACTTTTCCTTATGCCTAAATCCTTAATGACCAAACACATTACTAAATCTTACAAAACATTTTGCTCAAGTTATCTTAGTTTGAAATCTGCTTTATTTTGTGTCCACAAACTGACCTTATCCATACAATTGCTGGCCACTTTTTTCAGACCAGTAAGTCACTGATTTAAAGAGATTAGGTAAGCAGTGTTATTTAAGTAACTTCAGATCTTTGTCTGGTGATTATGTAAATAACAAATTGATAGGTCAAAATTTAAAAAATCATTTCATGTTAAGGTCATGTTTGTAACGTCCATTTTAATTGGAAAATTGAGTTTGTAAGGTCCATTTTAATTGAAAAATTGAGATGTTGTACTATTTATATGCACGGCTTCCCTATATTTATAAAAAAATTCCTTTGTTCTTCATTATTTTTATCAGAAAAATGAATTGCATAGTATTACAATTATGTTTGACCATGATCTTATGAAACAGTTAGTTCAATATTTATATTTTGATGTTAAAATTCTTTAACTTTGAATGTGCAAATTCAAAGCAGGGCAAATTCAAAGCGGGGCAAATCCATCAGGTTAATCATAGTGACACAAATTAACATGTAAATTTTTATATTGGATTTGCCCTGCTTTAATAATAGAACATTCCATTCAAAGTTTAAGGGAATTCAATATTAAAATACAAAAGTTAAGCTGCCATCAACACAGAATCTGATGAGACTTTAAAGAGAAGAGCAGGATGACCTGGCAAAGTTTAGTCACTTTCGGTTCCCGAGCAGGCTTAAAAGGCAATCATTTTTCTTAAAGGAAATCCACTGATGTTTTTTGACATGATGGGACTGAAAATATTTTTTCCAGATAAATGTTCCATTTGATGTAGGTTTAGAACACTAATCTTTTTGCACAATTTCAGATAATTCGCTCACTTCGTTTTTCCAGAATAATTATTCAAATTGTAAAAAAATGACCCAAAATGAAAAGCATTTAAACGCTTTTCACTCAAATCGGGCTGAGAAAAGCATAAAAATACGATTTTCAATTTATTTCAAAGTGTATTTCTTAACTATCTTTGCATATATTTCTGTTTAATTTAGTGCCCCAACTCATTTATGTAAGAAATTCAAATGTTATGATTTTAGGTTTTTTAACCTCAGTCGAGTCCCTTTAAAGGAGCTCCACTGAGATCAGAAAGCTTAAACACATAAAATTTGAATTTTTTAACATTGATTATATGAAGCCTGCCCTTACAATGGAAAAGTCTACAAAGGAGTATAAAAAGTATACTCAAAATTAAATTGAAAATCAATACTTAGTGTAATTCTCAGCACAATTTGATTGTTGCATGGGTCATATTGCACAATAAAAAGGATTATTCTAGAAAAACAAAATGAGGGAATGATTTGAAAATTGGTGCAGAAGATATTGCTTAAGACTTTCATGGTACATAAGTGTCAGGAAAATATTTCCAGTTCTGTCATGTCATAAAACCTCAGTGGAGTCCCTTTAACAGCTTTATGCCACATTTTAGTATCTAACAATCATGATTCACAAAAACTCATGAATCATGGTCATTTTCATATAATATTTGATTATGATAGAACTGTTCCAATACAACATTACTGATCTGAAGAATGATATGGGGAACAATTTGGAACATAATTCCAATAACTTGATAAAAACAATCAAAATGATTCACTAAACAATGCAAAGTTCATTCATTTATTCTCTGTGGATATTGACAGCATGTGCATGCTTAGTTTGATCTTATTGACTAAATTGATACGGATCGTTTGATTGGTTAATAGTTGAAGTTAATAAGCTGCTTGATTCATGGCAGTAACAAGTTCTCTGACTTTAATCAGTACATTTAACACAATATTCATCTAAATTATGCTTCATTTCTTTTAGAGAACAGTGACTATAATTATGATGATAGTATCATGGCGTGAGCAAGACCCTGGGCATGTAAATATTCATACATACCCTTTAAAAGAAAAATTTGGAATCCAAAGCAGTCAGCTGCTTTTTTAAGAATGGTTTAAACTCACAGTATAGCAATGTTTTTTTTTGCATGCAACATTTTGCCCCTCAGAAAATTATATAAACATATTTATTTCATACAGGCATTTTGGAAGTGGTCTCCCCTGTGAAATAGTGTTCTTGAAATCATGAACTTTTCAATACATTTAAGAACAGTTCATGAACTGGTCCTACACAGTTTATAATGATTGTTCAAGAACTTATGTTCATGAACAGTTCTTCAAGCTTGTTCATGAACTGTTCATTGACATAAAAAGAACAAAACCGAATTCTTTAAAGGTTCATGAACCTAGGATCATGAATTATTGAAGAACTTTTGATGAAAACCATGGGTTCATGATTTGTCCTTTAATAATGTCACAAACTATTGAAGAACTTTTGATGAAAACCATGAGTTCATGATTTGTTCTTTAATAATTGCTGAAATAGAAATGATTACTGCTCAAGAACACTTGATGACCTAAATACATTGGTTAATGAATTTCTGAAGAACTTTTGATGAAGACCATGATTGTGTTCATGATTTAATTGTTATTAAATAACTACAGAAATAGAATGATAACTGGTCAAGAAAAGATATAGACCTGCATGGTAGATTAGCACAGGCCCAAAACATTTTTTTGCATAAAATAAAGACATCAGTATTTTTTTTTATTGCTTGACCATGGAAATTCAATCAGTCACTTCTTTAATAAAATTCCCCATTTTTTACTCAACCAACTCATCTATCTATATATTGGATACTTATACTGACGTAGCAACACAAATTTTTTGGAAACTATGGTAGCTTTGTTTGAAATTCAAGTGCCTGTTGGGCTAAAAATAATAGGTTTGTGAAATAAAATTTGTAGGCCTCAATGTTTTAATTGAAATTATTCAGTCATTGTCATACATGCCATAACGTCCCGTGTCCGGGACAATCCCGGAAATAAGGTGTCTGTCTTGGAGATGATTTATGTCCCGCTAAAAAATCTAAAATAATCTACATTGAAGCAAGAAATTTTACTTTTTTATATAATTTTATTGTCAAGTTTTTGTAAACTTATCTAGAACGCTAATAAGGAACGATTATCCCCTAAGTGGCCGAACAGCTTTGAAATGGTGACACTTATCCTTTGATTGGTATATCAACGTGCCCCTTCCAAATAACAATTATCGGCAATAATTTTGATCAAATAAAAGATTAATTTCCCCAGTGAAGGTGTCATACACTGGCCAACTGGCCATTATAAATTAAATTTTATTAGTGGTCAAACACCGTGAAAAATACGCGCTAAATATGAGGTGATAAAATCTACAAGATTCAGTGAATGTTTCAGGTAAACGACATGGCTAATTGTCATTACTTATCATATCTTTATTCTATTCTGTGGTTGATTGAATTTACGATGCCTAAATACTTTAAAGATAGAAAAAAACTGTTAATAATTATTGACATTCTGACTTTGTTTATGGTGTCATTAAATTTGCAAGTTGTAATTACCCGTAATAGGGCCTATAGGTTGTATGCCACTATGTAAATTTAAAAAAAATACATTTGCTGATCAATGCCCCACCTTCAAATGAAAGTGTCTCGAAATGAGTCTAAAGATTATGGCATGTATGGTCATTGTATTGACGGCAAAAACAACGGAATTACACGAAATTATGAGAATCAAGCACATGTTGCTGACGTAGTACACAGGTTTATCGCGTAGTACACAGGTTTATTACGTAGTACACAGGTCTATTAAGCGCGCAATATTCAATATTCAAAGACAGCAAAAACTTTGTCTCATATCTGATATCATCTCCCCAATAAAGACATACAACGAGGAAAGTGAAATTGCTCAAGCGCAAATTATCAGAAGAAGACCTTCAAAGCTGCAATCGGTGAAATTCACTGTGAGTATTATCATAAATGCACCCGTTGATTTTTTTCAAACAGAGCCGGCGTGTTTATGACTCCTCCAAGAAAAAAATGAACAGTCTATAATTATTTTAATGAACTTTCTTCACTTCTAAAAGCATTATTTTGTAACAATTTGCCGACTGTAACAATAGAAATAAAAATTGTATTTCCAGCTCATTCTTAGTTACAGTTTAGATACTTCAACCTTACTGGAAAAATTGCGTAAACGGACATTTGTCACATATTTTCGCGACCCGTTTTTATTTATTTCTTTATTGTTGAACAGGATCAATATAAAATGAATAAAAAACAAAGCATCGTTGAAGATTGAACATGGTTCTGCTTCCCTGCAGGAACTTATTTGCTAATGCCTTCTAAAAGATATAATCTAGTTTAAAATAGTTTTTTGAAAAATGCATGGCAGCAATTCTTTTTTATCCCCAGACAGTTCACCACCCTGGTATACTGACAGTTCACTACCTTAGCCAATTTTCCTTTATATCAGAAAAAAAATTTCATAAAGAGACAATATTTTTATATCACCATTATTTATGTAGTTTTATAATGGAATATGATCAACAAGGAAAATAACACATGACTGACTGTTTTTTAAAGCAAATAAGATACATCCAAAATTTTAATTGGAACAGAAATTACGTTTTCTGTTGTTGTTGTTTTTTTTTTGGGGTGTGTTGGATTTAATCTCTCTCTCTATATATAATATTATAGGTCCTGCTGACAGTGTCAAATGTGAAAGTGCATCGAAAATGCAGGAACTGCTGGGGTTGTGTGGTTGAGGCTAGATCTGACGGGTAAGCAATATACTCACGGTTGAGGTTACAAGGACCCAATTTTACAATTGTCTACAGTAGAACCAGATATTTTTGCATGGCAAAATTCCTAGAATTTTAATTCAGTCTAATTTCACTAGTATTAAAATTCGCATAATTAGCATTTTCTTCTTAAATATTAATGAAAAACTTATATACCCTGATATCGGGGTATAAAAAATAGGTTTGAAGGGTACTATGGAAACGCATTTTTGTTACATTTGTGTGATGTTTAAAAACTGTCATTTCAAACACAAGACGTTATATTGTTGTTTTTTTGTTGTTTTATTCCAAACTAGATGGGAGGATGAGTGCAGAAGCCTGCGTAGAAAGATTCAACGCATGGAGGAGCCAATTACTGCTTTAGAGAGTCAGAATACAAAAGTGGAGGACACCGAATTATAAGCTGTGGAACATCTTAGTGATACTCAAGAAGTCTTGGTTACAATAGCAAAGACTATCTTCACTGTGGAGGAACTTAGAACCCACTCTAGGACTGGAAAGATGACCAATAAGTGTAAGGATTCCCGAGACCACCACTTGAACCCTAGAAACTCAGCAATCTTGAAAGACTAGTGAGGAGGAAAACTGGTGTATCAAAAGAAGTATTTAATAAAAAACTAGAGACTTTGCAAAAAGGTCATCAGAAGGAAATAAATCACAAAAATAAGTGAAACATTGGAAACTGTTCTAATTTCAAGTTCTTGATTTTTGCACTTTTGAAAATCAGCAAGCTGTATTGAAGAAACTATTTCTTAGTTCTTGTTAAACAAAGATGTGTAGTTTTTAAATTTTACAAGCAGTTTTACATGTTTGTGGTTTACTTTTTGAACAATATAACTTAGAGCTTATGTTGAGTACATATTGTTTAGACTTGTTAGTCTGCAAATTGATTGGTATCATCTGTCTGCTCTGTTCTTGCATTTTTCATGAATGTGAAATAATATAAATGTAGTTTAGGAACTGTTCATGAACTGAAGTTCTTGAACTGTTCTTGTACTTTTCGTGAAGATAAAATGGCACAATGAATTTGCACTGGAAAAAGTGCTAGAAAAGTTCATGTAGAGGTAAAATTCATGAACAGTTCATAATTTACTGTAAGTGAACAGTTCATGAGCATTTCATTGCATTTTGTTCAAGAACAATTCATGAAATGTTCATGTTTTATTGAGTCATGAACTGATCAAGAACATGGGACAGTTCAAGAACTAGGTGTCCTCTGAACTTTTCAAGAATTTGTGCCATTTTGTCTTCATGTACATCCCATGAACTATTCATGAATCTAAGTCATGAACTAGAATGAATACTTCATGAATTATTCATGAACTGTAAGCATTCATTTCACAGGGGCTATTTTAAAATTCAAAATAACAATTTTTTTGCAACTTTAGACACTTTCAGACATCTTGGTCACTGACATACAAACAATTCTGAATTAGTAAATTTGTGTTGTTGCTTTTCTTCTTTTTTTTTTTTTTTGGTGGGGGGGGGTGGAGGGATGTGGTATTTTTGTTAACACTTTTTAATGATCTAATTACAAAATGGAATATTCATGTTTTTTTGTTGTTGTTTTTTGACATGCACCCCTCTAGCTGCCCTGAGTAATTACTGTAATTTCACAGAGCACTGTTTGCCAATTAACAACTTGTTAACTTTTTTGTAACATCCTCCAATTGTCTCTAGCAGTGTTGTTGTTTTTTTTTCCCCTGTTTTTTTTTCCGAGTTGAACAATCTTAACATTCATTACATGTTTGAAATGGTTGCCAAACAACAGGGAAACTTTGTTGGAAGAAATGTCAAAACAATTTGGCAGCTCCTACCATGTGAAAAATTATTGCTAGTGTAAAAGATGAGATCTTCCTGGCCTCTGCTAGGATATTGCACACAAACACTGGCAAAAACAACCTGTTGTGGTTGTTTTGTGTGGGTGTTTTTGGAGGGCTTTTTTTGTGTTCTAAAGGTATTTACTAGATTATTCTGAAATCTACTATAGTGACCCTATCTTAAAGGGACTCCACTAAGGGTTTTTGATGGGGCTGGAAATAATATTTTGAGATTTTATAATGTTCAATTTGCCAATATTACCTGTGTGCTTATAAATATCAGACCATTTGCGAACTCCAATCTCTGCTTTTCCAGAATGATTATTCTAAATGGAAAGATGATCCTTTACTAACGAAAATAGCACAAAAATACGATTTTCAATTACATTCCAAGTATAATATTATTTCTTAAACATTGCATATGATATCTTTCTGCATTATGTGCCCCAGCTGATCTACGTAAAAAAAGTTCAAATTTTATGTTTTTACTAGCCTATCTAGTACCTCTGTAGAGTTCCTTTAAAAGAATAAGTCTTATTATTCCATTCAGTTATTTTTCTATTTAATTATCTACATGAAGAAATAATTCATATTTTGATGCTTCAAAGGCTTAGTCTGAAATCTTATTAAATACTGTATTTCATTTGTGAGTTAGTGCTATATAATAATAATGAATAACTTCGTCACCTTTAAGTGTAGTAATGGGTTAACTCTTATTGAAACTTGGGTAAACCTGCCTGTTATTACTTCCTTCATGTTACTGTTCTGTTCATTCAATAATATTTATTTAAAGGAATCATGTTTAATTGCATTGCTCAATAATTTTATATTAACAATACAATATTAAGTATGTAACTATATATGTAAATGTATATTGAAGCTTAAAATAGAATTCAATTAAGTTTTATATCAGTTTCGTTCATTTTCTTTTATCATCGTGATAATGATGGTCTACTGAGAGTGTTAACAATTTAAGAGAGTCGGTACTAATATAAATTTTGGCCTTTTCCCTAAAACTGATGTATGGTCTTTGGTCCAATTAGTAATGGTAAGGGTTCCTGCTTAATTGTCACTGAACTAATACACATAGGGGCACCTTGGGTTGTCCTCAGATCCATCAGTAAAAGCTTGAAATAGAATGATATTATCCTGAACTCAAACTCGGCAAATTTCTGATCTAATACTTGGGTACACACAAACTTAAATTTTTATTGTAACATAATGTTCACAATAGAGTGACCAATGCATTGCGATATTACTAGCATATTTACCAAGTTGTACTAAGCTGAAATTTAGGTTTGATTTGTACCTCAGAATAAGAACAACCCCACATTTTGCTGAGTCTTGGAATATATCATTACAACATTGCTATATGACCTTGTAATTATTAATAAATGTCAGTGTTTCTTAATTAAAACCCTGCCTGGAAAAAAGGGAAATATTTAATAAAAGCTGAATTGTTTGCCACACATGTAATAATTTCTGTTACGCACTAATTTTCATGAAAGATGAGGAGGGTGAACCCCATCTGTAACATGCATCCCACCTCAGTGCCACTTTAACCTCGCCTTGGTGTTTACCTAGTTAGCACTGCTGGACCACCAGGCTAAATAGATAAAACTGTTCTACAAACACCAGGAGGTCTCCAGTATTATGTATGATAATATATAAATATAGATAATTATTTTAACTTGTCTAATACCTGATAACCGTACTAATATAATGCTAACTACCAAACTATATGATATGATAAATTTTACAACTTTTGTGAATAGGTAAACCATGCAATGAAACTGAAAGAACATCAGTATTTACATGGCATTATTTTGTTTTGACATACATGTATCTGTATGTATGATAAATGCTGCAAGGCTGAAAGCTACCCGGCAATTTTAAATTAGCATTTTTGCTTATATCCTGAGTAAGTTAGAGATTTAATATATAGAAATAGGGGAAAATATTTCCTTTTTGGGCAGTTGGCGCTGAAAAAGCTGTATGAAAATTACGACTGTTACTACTGAGGTTTTAAAAATTTAACACTGTTAAAAACATTATAATTTCAAATTTGTAAAATGAAAAGGTAAATTGAAAAACCAATTTCAGCTTTAACTTTTTTTTTCAATAATAAAAAAATGGCTAGTCTTTAAATTAATAAACAATAAGTTATCTTCACAATTTATTTTCTGATTATAATAATAATATTTATGGTTCATAATTTCTCAATAAAAACTTAGGCTAAGACAGAGTTCCGTAATAATAACTGTTTTGCAAGATAATTCCCTAAGTACCAGTCAATATTTCAAGTATGATTTAATGATGTAGATATTAACACACTTTGAGAATGTATCCGACACCAGTCTACGGAAATATCTGATTTTCTAGAACCAGACTGGAATACTGGAATACCTAGCATTGTTAAATATACATTAGTATTTAATATTGCACCAAGTGCATATTATCAAGAGGCTTCAGGTACAAATCTAGGATTTTTTTTACCAGACGGTGTCACAAAATTTTGACAAGTGGTTATAATGCATAGCCCAGAAACGGTTAAACAGGGAAAAGGAGGGAAATTGGCTGTGATCATGAGTAAAATTATGACTTTTGCTTGATTTTTGCATCTTAATTTTAAATTATATTTATTATGTCATAAAAATCCAAATCATCCCCCTCCCCTTAACACATCCCCACCCCCTTTCCACACTCAAAAAATCTGTACATGGACTTTTTGATAAGCCTTAAAAAATATTAATAAATGCCGCCAGACTTACATATCATCACTATTCACATGATAATTTATTATCAGGATTCATGGTAACTGTTTTCTGATGAAAATGCTAGTGAAATATCCATCAATTTGCTTCCCTGTAGAGCCACAAGACTGCTATTTAACTCAAAGTAACAAGGAACCCAAAGTATGAAATTATGCAAAATATTATCTATGTCATTAATTGTATAGACAGGTAATTCTTGAACCCAGTAATTAGGAAAACAAGAAAACCCAGTATTCATACTGGAAGTCTAAATTATAAGCTATTAAACTCAAAGTAGAAAGGAACCCAAAGTGTGAAATTATGCAAAATATTATCTATGTCATTAATTGAATAGACAGAAGATTCTTGAACCAAGTAATTAGAAAAACAAGAAAATCCAGCATATAATATATTATACACATACTCTATAAATAAGCTAACATTGATATTAAAGTTGCTTGGAATATTCCAATAAGTTTCACCATTTTATTTAGAGACATAAAAGCTCACTGACTTGAAGAGAAGATTATATACCCCTGTTAATGAAATGTCAAGATTTTAAGATCTGATCTCCGATGTGATGAGTATTTTAAAGACAATTCTAGTACAACAGGTTGCATGATCAAAATTCTAGGAAAATAACTCAAATGTAACTGAGATTCTTACAATTTTCTTGCCTTTTTCAAGAGACCAATTTTTTTTAGATTCTTACTAAATGTTTCTAACAAGAAATAAAGCAGCATTTGTTTAATGTTGCTTTTGTTAATAATTTCAATTTGGATGGTATAAGTCAAATAATACGGATAAGATAAAATAAATATTTGTATATTTAGCTGAACATTGCATTACTGAACAATATCCATATATATATTATAAGTGAAAAAAAAAAACGGAAATAAAAGCTCACTTGAAACAAAATTCATGTGGAGAAAATTACACATTAATTTTTTATCATTTGAATGAGTAATTTTGTTCAGGAGAGACAATGAAAGGTTCAACATCTTCCATATTTCTGCTATAAGCAGAATTCAAGACCAGAATGCATATCAATAAATTTAATCGAACAAGACTTGAGATAATTTGCTGACCGACTTCAAATTTTTATCTGGACATTGATTATCCTTAATAGTAACCTAGGCTATTTCCCCATTATCCTTAGAAACCTGGAGGCTGTTTCTTTTCATCCTTAGTTAAACAGGTTTTTTCCTCATTTACCTTAGGAACCCAGGCTATTTCCCCCATTTACCTTAGTAACCCATGCTTTTTCCCCATTATTCTTAGTAACTCAGGGTATTTCTCCATTATTCTTAGTAACCCAAGCTTATTCTATAATTTCCCCATTATTCTTAGTAACTCAGGGTATTTCCCCATTATTCTTAGTAACCCAGGCTACTTTCCCATTACCTTTAGTAACCCAGGCTACTTTCCCATTACCTTTAGTAACCCAGGCTATTTCCCCATTACCTTTAGTAACCCAGGCTATTTCTGGGAATCAGTTAAATGTAATATACACAAAACATGTACTGTAGAAGTTCCAATGATTCATTTCTTCTAAAATTGATAATGGATAGTTGTGGACAGGTCCATTAAACATAGGTTAAGGGTAAACTTTTTATTTGAAATTCAAAATCTCAATTTTTCAAATTCAGGATAGGGTAAATCCACATTGTAAACACTGGATTTCAAAGTGATAATATTCCTTTAATCTCCTTGAACACACATATTTCATCAATTTTCAAAACTTGATGTAAATAAAAAAATTGAGATTTATTTTGCTGTCTGTCTAAGATAAGACATGACACTAGCAGTATTCTATTATATAGATAGGATATAATATAACAGTTATTGCCATATCATGTCCAATTTCTGTAGAATATATTACATCAGTTTTCATTATTGGTAGACATATTGGTTGATAGAGATGACAACAATCGTCTGCTCCGAACAATAACAGATATTGTCTTATGAAAATAAAAGGAAATTTTAAACTGAACTTTAAATTTAATGATCCCTACAAATTTAAACATCTCTATGATTGATTTTCCAAATTATTGTTAAAAGTATAAACACAAATATAAAGAGGAATAACTCTTATGGGATTTTTTAAATTTGTGTTTACAAATGGGGGCAATCTATCAAAGGGGAGGAACTGCATTTTTTATCTGAGTTTACAAATGGGGACAATCTATCAAAGGGAAGTAACTGTCAAATTGCATATATTTTTATAAGAACCTCAATAATCAGAATCAATAGAATCCAAATAATTAAGGAAGCAACCAGAGGTAAGGAGATAATCTACAGCATATTTATCACTCAATTCACTTCCTGTCTTACAGTCTGGCAATACACTGACAATAGACAGAATTCTTCATCCGATTGTTCACAGGCATGTAACAAATGTAAGTTGTTGTTTTTAGAGACTGTTATCTAGTGAATATGCAAAAATTGTCAATTTTATCACAAATTTCACTTTACATTGGTCTTGAGTTGTTGATTATTTATAGATGTTCACATTATTCATTTAAATGTTAAAATGCGGTAATACAATATTCGTAAAAAACACACAAGTACTGCATGTTTAGATGTACAGCAATATAATCATGAAGCCAGATAGGCCCGAGTAATGTTAACTTCAAAAGCATTACAACTGATAGATTAAGCATTATTGTAATAGTAATACAATTAAAAGCAAGAGAAACTGATATCTAATTCCAGTCTAATATGCTGATGCAAAGGAAATTTAAACTTTCTAGGGGCGGAGAAGTTATTTTCATGACATTGTTTGGGTTACTGACATCATATGGATCACAAGCATTTCTTTCCTTAGCCAAGTGTATAAATCACATAATAATGTACCCCATAGTCCAATCTATTGTATAAAACAATAGTTTCTATTTTATGTAGCAATAGTTTGAAGTATATTATTAGATGATTTATTTATGAGACTATTTTGTTTTATTATTTTTTATTATTATTTTTTTTAAACAAAAAAAACAACAATTTTTTTCATATTCGGAACAAATAAAGGCAACCATCAAACCCATAATTTCTCAATTTTGAACATAAATCACCAGTCTTTAAAAGGACTCAGTAACCACTTAATTTCTTAATTCCAATAGGGTATGCCAAAATACTCAAAATAATTACATATACTTGATTTCATATATAAACATAGACACTTACTGGTTCTTTGGCACTTGATATTCTTTCTTTGGTCTTGATTTCGTCTGAACAGTCTGAAAATATAAATATACGTACACATTATCAATTTGCATAATTATACAGTTTAATCGGAAATCTGCATGGAACACCCTTTGGGAGACAAAGGTTTATTCTGCTGTTTAAAAAAAAAAATCTCGGTTACTGGTTTTACATCACACCAACACAGTTTAATTATATAGGTCATATGGCAACTGTCCAGCTTTACTGGTGGGGAAAGACCTCAGGTGCCATTCCATGCTTTATTTCAAGCACAAATGGACACCTGAGAAGTAACCACCAACATTCCTTAAGCTAGCTGCATTATACTTCCTTACCCTGAACCTCAGCTGCAGTGAGGATCAAGTGGTGTTGTGAAGAAGTTGTTGCAGACAAAACATTTTGGTAGAAAAAAAATTGTACTGGCATGCAAAGGTTCAAAGTATCAACATTTTCACACACTATGCTGATAAATCTCTCAATAATAAATTTGTTCTTGTCTGAAATTTTATTTTCATCAGTTATAAATATTTTATTCATACAAATATGTAAAAAATATTTAATTTCCTTTTTAATTCTTATCTCACATGGTAAACAAAACATAAAACAGCAGAAAATACAATAAATACAATCATAAAACAGAAATACAAACAAACATATCTTTCTATATAACTCTATATCAGTAATCAAACACAATCTTTCAATTCTGCCGCAGAGATGATAGAAAATTGAAAAACCATCAAAATAGTATAAAATGGCAGAATGATTGGTAAAACTGAAGTAAAACTATCTAAAATAGTCGATTTATTCAGAAAACTGAAGTAAAACTATCTCACCTACATAACAAGCACTTTCTGTGCTAATAATTTCTCAGGAAAAAACAGATTGCTAGTTGTGTAAAATGAATTATCAATTAATGAAGTCCATTCATTTGAGGAAAATTGAGATTAAACTTAATTACAGAACTCCCGAAAGTGCTCTTAGTGCATGTAAAACAGATTTGTATCCGGCTTGAATTCCGGCTTGAATTCCGCTTACTCCAGGTCCTACCTCAATTAACTGCTTAAGTCGTTCATAATTAAAGATGATGAAAAAAAACTATCATTCATCTTTACAACCAATACGATGAAAATAAAACAAATGTTAACCTGAATTTTCGAAGAAAAATAAAAAAACATAAAAAAAACACAGATTTCATTATATCATTTTAATGATTGTTTTCAATGAATAGTGATTTTTTGTTGGGCAACTCTCCATATGAAATTTGTGTCAATTTAAGAAATAAAAAAAATATTATCAAATTGCCTGGGAACAGTTGCTCTGGCAGCTCGGTTGTATAGGAAACTAAACAAATAAATTAATCAATGAATAAAAACAATTTCCTCCAAAAAAGTGTTAAAATGAATATGAAATCAAAGAGAAATTCAATGATTGGGAAAATTAAAATGGCATAGTAAAAATTCAATTAGGAAGATAAAAATCCAATTAACTGCATTTAGAATGAATTGTTATTTTACATCAAACTGATGAAAGATTATGTACCGAACAGACTCCAACGCAAATTAACTTAGCTTACAGTTAAATTTTTGCTACAGGAATTTCCAATTTTGTTACTGCATGAAATGCTGTGATAATTTTATACCATACAATACACTATTTATTTCACATTAAGCCGAAATCAAAGATATTCACCAGAAAATAGACTCTGTGAAGACCATGTCAAAGTCTTATAGATGGATGAGTCTTATAAATGTGCGTGTCTTATAGATGGGTGTGTCCTATAGATGGGTGTGACTAATAAATGGGTGCGTCTTATAGATGGATGAGTCTTATAAATGTGCGTGTCTTATAGATGGGTGTGTCCTATAGATGGGTGCGACTTGTAAATGGGTGTGTCTTATAAAGACGCATGTGTCTTATAGATGTGTGTGTGTTATAGGTTTGTGTGTCTTATAAATATTTATCACACACCCGTGCTGATTCTGAGACTCCGTAAATAAGGTATTGCACGGCTGGCATATATTTTGATGTGACAACGTTAGCCTTATACAAACATAGTGTAAAGACGGGCTAAATGTTAGCGTTATACTAACAAATGAAAATTGACTCTTATTTCACTTTAAACGGTCTTTATTTTGGGTATGTGATAAATAGAATATTAAATTTGTGTAAGTTCATTACTGAATTTATTGCACTTGTTGAATAAAATAATATTTTGCTCGCCAGAGGCTCGCATACTATAATTTTATTCAACTCGTGCAATAAATTCAGTATTGAACATACTCTCATTCAATATCCTCTATATGTGTCTTTTAGATGGGTGTGTCTTATAGATGTGGGTGTGTGTGTGTGTGTGACTTTGTGTGTCTTATAAATGTGTGTGTCTTATAGATGGATATGTCTTATAGATGGGTGTGTGACCTTTCACCAATGAAATAGGTCTGTTTATGGTTCTATTTATATGAACCATTGACAAATTCTGCATTAATACATTCATTGTACAATTTTGTGATGAATCTATTGTGCTAATATCCTGTTTGGCAGACATTTAAAGGCTAGAGGAAATACAGATGCCAGCCAGAAGAGGATTGGTCACAGGCTGGCACACTTGAATAACTTCACCAAAAACTGGACTTCTTGTCTTCATTTTACATTATAATCCTAGACTTATCATTAATCGAGGTGCCAAAAACTTTAAACAACACAAATTAGTCATCCCAGGCCAAAATAACATAAAATGTCTGTAAATAAAAGTGCTGACATTGACAAAAATGTTAACAAAGGGCTATTTAACACAGATATCTTGTTGAATGTGCTGGATGAATTGGAATGGGTCTAGAGGCATTTATAAATGGCCATTCCACTGACAAAATGCTCAGGCCATAGTGGAATCCATAAACACCAAATTAACACTGGACATAGAACTGACCATTGAGGTATTTATTTTATGGCCATTATATTGGAGAAAATAGCTGCTCCTTACATCCAATAACTGCTCATTTGCTCTAAACTTCTAGGAAATAAGAGGATGTTTTTCATTGAACTCGTAGAAAAAGGACATGTCTTAATGAAGTTATATCTAAAGAGATACTGCTATGGCTATTTGCAAGCTTTTAGAAACCTCATTATATGTGCTAATTGAGTTGTTAGAGATGATCTTGGTAAACAAGTGGAATGATAAACAAGAAATAAGATTAAAAGAGTTCAAGACAAAGGCAAGATTTCTCCTCAGAGCAATCTTTATATGATCCGAACAGGCATACTGAGAATCTTATTGTTGTCTATACCAATGGTAAGAAATTGAATTAGAATCAACAGGGAATATGATTGTTAGAGGTCTATAAATGAAAAATATTATGAATATATAATATAATCCAGGACAGAAGCTGAATATATTTGAACAATTATATTATTTATAAACTAAATCAGATGCCATATGAAATAGAAAGTACTTTTGTGTGTGACATACACTTTAAAATTGATCAAATACCTATGCTGCTTTAACGACTCTGTAAAAATGTTATAATGGCACGGCTGTGCATATATTTTGACATGACGTCATTTTCGTTATATAAACATCTAAGCATTAAGATGCGCTTAATGTTTGTGATATACTATAAATTTTACTTTTAGATAATCATAAGCGCATTTAACTGATAAAAAAAAATTTATATTAAAAAAGAAACAACTTTTAAAATGTTACACTCCATTAACGTATATCATACAATACGCAGCCCTTTAGATCTTGGTACCAACCTAAATCTTTTAACTGTACTTGTCCATTTTTCAATCTGGCCAAAACCTGAATTTTTCATTTTATTGAACATTTCAAAACATATAATTATTATTGACTGAATAAAGAGAACAGTGCAGACCATCATCAGACAATACAGATGTACTGACTTAGCTTGGTCTACACTGACACTGCCATCCAGCTGGCTTACGGAAGGTCGGTGGTTCTACCCAGGTGCCCGCTTGTGCCTGAAATAATGCCCGAAGGGGCACCTGGGGTCTTCCTCCACCAATAAAGCTGAAAAAAAAATTGTCGAAAAAATCTTGGCGGAACGTTTAGGATGGCCCGACTTGAGTGTACAGTCGCCCATATGGGCTTTCCGTCGGCGAGTTTACATAAACGCATTAAAAAAAAAACAAAAAACACTGACACTCGTGTCAAGTGGGTAAAACCTATTGCCACCAGCAGAATTAAATGATTGCTAAACTAGAAATGTGTCCATAGGACACGGATGCCCCCACACGCCACTGTTCTGTCAATCTTATGACTCTAGGTCAAATATTTTTTGGACTACATGTGCCACAAGTTGAAAACTAAAAATCAACAAAGGGCCATAATTCTGTTAAATTTGGTCGCAGCAATAATTCCTTACTTTAAAACCATCTACACATTAAGGTTGTTCATCCCTGGAAGTTTAAGCAAAATCTGCCATTTGGTTTAAGAGGAGTTGCATTCACAAAATTTCTATATAGTGAAAAAATCAACAAAGGGCCATAATTCTGTAAAATTTGGTCGCAGCGAAAATTCCTTCCTTTAATACCATCTACACCTTAAGATTGTTTATCCCTGTAAGTTTAAGCAAAATCTGCCACCCGGTTTAAGAGGAGTTGCGTTCACAAAATTTCTACATAGTATATAGTGAAAAAATCAACAAAGGGCCATAATTCTGTAAAATTTGGTTGCATCAAAAATTCCTTCCTTTACTACCATCTACACCTTAAGGTTGTTCATCCCTGTAAGTTTAAGCAAAATCTGCCATCCGGTTTAAGAGGAGTTGCGGTCAGAAAATTTCTACATAGTATATAGTGAAAAAATCAACAAAGGGCCATAATTCTGTTAAATTTGGTCGCAGCAAAAATTCCTTCCTTTACTACCATCTACACATTAAGGTTGTTCATCCCTGTAAGTTTAAGCAAAATCTGTCATCCGGTTTAAGAGGAGTTGCGTTCACAAAATTTCTATATAGTATCTAGTAAAAAAATCAACAAAGGGCCATAATTCTGTTAAATTTGGTCGCATAAAAAATTCCTTCCTTTACTACCATCTACATATTAAGGTTGTTCATCCCTGTAAGTTTAAGCAAAATCTGCCATCCGGTTTAAGAGGAGTTGCGTTCACAAGATTTCGGGACGTACGGACGGACGGACGGACTGACGGACGGACGGACAAGTGCAACGCTATATGCACCCACATTGTGGGGGCATAAAAAATTGATGTGGAAAAATGTGCCAAAAAGTTTTATTTAATGACCTATATTAGTCAAAAGTGAATTAATTATTATTCTGAAACAATTCTCATCGCTATACACTATCTCAATGTGTCAAGTTCTTCCATCATTTCTCTAAGACAAAAATGTCAAAGAACTTGTTTAACTTCAGTATGGTAGACAAACTCAATCTCTACAATAAATTATGAAGTTTATTCTCAATCTGCCGGTGTTAGAGGAAAGGGTTATTCAATTAGGATACGTAACTCTATATACCAAGACACAGAAGACGAATACAATCTTTTTTTATTGTCGTGGAAATGTGAGGTGGAAAACATTACTATATATAGTTAAACATGCCCAATTAATCGAGAAAGCCATGCTCCATGGTACTTAAGATGGGTGAAGGAAGTTCTAATCTACAATAATTTCTCCCCTGTGTACCATCCTAAATTGATTATGGTCCAAATTTTCCTGTTTTCATTGGAAATGATAGAAAGTTTGGGTTTCTTTCAATACTGAATATCAAACACTGAAAACGGACATTGAACAATTTCATCATATATTGGAATTAATTAGAATAAATAACGCATCTAATTTACTTCCGCCTACTTTTGTTTTCCGAAGTTCATTTCCAAAGAACGGCAGAATTTATAATTTTGTATTTTTGAAGTGTTTTCGAAACATTTTGACATCTTTTCGACAAAATATACTTTTCTATCAAATGTACATTCTATAAATAGTTGTATTTTCATGACAATTAAATTTTGTCAATTCTTTTAATTGGTGTATTCTGTCAAATGTCTTTCGACGTAATGTTGTGCACCATTCTTAACAGTCAAATATACGGCTTTTACTAAAACCATTGAAAACTGCATAATATTATATATATTATTCAGAGGAAGTAAATACGATTACTTTATTTCGACATTTTAAACTCGAGTAGCAAGTAGAAACATCCAGCACGCAGTATTGATGACAGATCTAATGATATAGTCTACGATACCCAGCGGATTTAACTTTCCGCAGAATATTTCAGAAAACCGCCTACGACAATCATTTAACATCAATCATCCTTCACAAAACAAAATTACGTTTTCAAAATCTTTGTTTTACAATGATATTTAGATCTATTTCGTGATCTTAAACCAAACAATTAGCTCGTAAAATTTGTCCAGATGTCTATTTAAGGTGACAAGTTATTCTATTATTCACTAGTTTACCAAAGTCGTTGACACATAATCTTTTTCAAAAACAGTAAAGTCTTTTTTACTGCCCCTTTAACCAGAGTTGACATCAAGGTCACTATTAGAAAATTCCGTTCTGCGACCAAGGCATTCATTTGACTGACTACATTTGTATTTGATTTACATTATTCTAAGAATGCCCAAGACTTTAGTCTTTAAATTGCTAAATTTAAACCTTTTTGCAAATTATATTTCAATATTAAATTTACAATATATCAATTCTGCTGTGTATATATTTATCAAGCAACGTGCCATTATTTCTAGGCCGCTTTCTGTTTCATCTTTCTTCTGGGAGTGCGAGAGATCCAGGTAAGACTCTTTAGTTCAAAAACTCAATTGGACAGAACCAAACCTGTACTTTTTAAATGGGGGGGGGGGTGGCATAAAGCAACCAAGAGAGAGAGCGTCAGTGGCCGATTGGTTTAGGTCGTTGACTTCAAACCAAAAATGTTCTGTAAGCTAGCTGGATCACTTAATCACATTAAAAGAATCCAAAATCGGACTCTGAAGGGATTCGAACCCACAGCAGTGAGGGGCAAATGGTTTGAAATAAATGACCTTAACCACTAGGCAATAGATACCCTTCACTCACTGTGAAAGATTTTATAATTTTCTCCTAAAAAATTATCAGTTAACAAGACATTAATTGTCCACTCTTCTGGAAGAAATATGTATATTTCTTCAACCATAATATCCCTAGCATCAGCAAAGATTAAATAAGCATTAATCAAATACAGCTTCAAAGAAATTCTGCAAATGCTGCACAATTTACAGACATTCTGCGCAAGTATTTGCTTTTGATAAAACTTTCTTAAGCATCAATTTCACACTTCTGTATTTGTTTTTATCAATTACCATTGCAAGAACAGTTGTCTCAACAATATACAAAGAAATCAATAGTGAAAATATAATATATATTTACACTGCTGGAACAGAAAGTAACTCCAGTCATCAGCCAACTTGCCTCCGGATATAAAGGGCCCTATAAAAATACACCAGCTGTTTCAAATGAATTTTAGCATGAAGCTAAATTTTGATTGTCAAAATCTCTTAAAAAGTCATTCATTTATGCTGATAAAATTCATTTTATGCTTAGATGGACACCCTTAATTTAAAGCCACTGGTCAAAAGCCTGGCAATTATTCTATTCATTAATGCATTATAAACAAAGCTGAATTTAAGATGCAAATAAAAAGAACAAAAGCACATATAAAATTTCTAATTTATGATCAAAATTGAATTTAATAGGCAAATAAAAAGAATAATAGCGCATATAAAATTTATGATCAAAATTTTTTATTGACACTCAGTTATCACCAAAAAAAGCGATGTTTTTATTCTCAAAATGTGATAAAATTGATTAGAGACTTAATATTATAAAATAAAGTGATCATATTAATCCAACCTCACAGCCCTGTCAGTATTGAATAATTAGGTTATAGATGCTGTCATAGATGCTGTCATTAACAAGGAATTCAATAACTGACAGGCTCTATAATTAACTTAAAATTCAGTTAGCATTAAATATAATAGAACTGAACAGAACAAAAAAATCAGAAACGCATATGAGAATAGTTGAGAGGTTCAATTTTAATATTTTCTCAGAATGACGGCAAATGTCTGCGATTTTATCGGCAAACAGCCCATTACACAACTGGCTCAAAGGCTATTATTATAAAACCTGCTTAAAGTGTATAATAAAGCTACATGTCTCAGCTGCAATAATTGTTGTTTGAATTTTGGAAAAAAAAAACTTCCAAAATGCTTGTATGAAATAAATATGGTTACCGTTGTAAATTGCCTTAAATTAAAAGCAAAATTTAATGGTGCTTGCACGAAATCATTGCTAAATGGATAAAACGGGTTTAAACCAGGATATTATTTTTTGTTGTGGAACATTTTATTCTGTTTTTGTACAATATTCATGTGTCTTAAATAATAGAGACAATTTCTATGTTAAAACTCTTTCGAGACATTCTATTATATTGTTACAACACTTTCTCAGAATTTGATCATAATATTAAAGATTATGGAGACAATATGATTTTACTTTTGATTAATTTTATAAAAATATTTCATAAGATACAGTTTATAGTCCCTTTCTATATTGCTAAAATAACGCATATTAACTGTTCTTTTAAATGAAAAGTTCAAGACTAAAACTGAACATCAAAAAAAAGCAGCATGCACTCTGATTGCACCATCGCAGCGGTAATTATCACCAATTTAGAAATTACGCGCATTGTCGATCATTCTGTTTCAGCTTCTGATATGGGAATAACAATTCTTGTCTGTCAGATGCTCGAAAGTTTGTTCAATCATTTTTTTCATTTCCCCACACAAGTTAACTTAGATATTCTTTTTATCTTGCATATCTAAGTTACTGAATATTTTATAGAAATGGACAATTAAACAGCGACAATTAGAATGGCAATAAATTAGCTAATTGTTAAAAGTAACCGATGCTATCTGCAGAAATATGGATTTTACATTAGCTTTTTTACGAGTGTTTCCATAGTAAACGTAGTTTCTAAAAAGCAATTTTCCCCGTTGACAATGAGTCACAAAAATGTAAAACAATACTTTGCTCTCAGCAGTTGGAGATAAAATCGCAAAATATTTCATTCTGACGGTCATTTATTACAAAGAAAATGAAATCACCACACCACAGAGTATTGATTGACGTGTTATAATAACACCAGTTATAACAACAGTGTATTTAAGATAAGAGTGTGAAATTTCACAACCAACAGTTTTTACAATCTTTCAAAGTTTTCAACAGATGTTTTTATACCCACTTTTCTGGAGTCAAAGAGAAGAACGAAAAAAGACCGCAGGGTACGAAAATAGAACTACATATTGCGAAATAAAACTATGAATTGCGGCACATTTTTCCGGGACGTCATTCCCTCTGTTTGTATATATATTTATGCAAATTCCTGACCTTTACATAGAAGTACTTCTCCAACACCGTTACAAGTGAGTTAAATCCCTAAGAATGGGTCACTGTCAACCAGATCAAGCATAAAAACAATTCCCACAAACCTCTGTAATCTTTTCTTCGATCTTAAATATTTTGCTAAAAAAAGATTGTGCATTAGCTATTTCAGTTATACAATATCAGTCGTCACCTTAATGCAATAATGTGTTAACTCCTATAAAATCATATACGGAGTTAACGAGTGACTGCACTTACATGACAATCTATCAATCATTTTGGCATTCCACTCTTTATATTAAAATCCATTCCACACAATCACAGAACTGTTCTCCTTTCATTCTAATGCTTATTATATTGTGCAAAAACATTAAAGTTTCTCGATTCAGAATAATCATTATATAATACCATCAGGAGCAATTTACAATGATCTGTCATTTCTTTGATATTCAACTTTCTTTTAAAATTAAAGTTATTATATTATATAAATTAAAGTTATTAGAATTGTCATCAAAAATCAAATACATGTATATCTCAAAAAGATATTATATAATATAATAATTATGAGAAACATACAAATTTATTGTTAAAACTGTTTTCATTTTTTTAAAGAATTCTATTACAAGAAGCAAGTATGTTAGCTTAGGTACTGGCATAAAAAGTTTGCCATTGGCATACAAATTTTTTTTAAAAATGTAGTAAGGCCAACCTGTTAAGCCTTACAGATTTTAAAGCAAGGCACAGCCTTACATCCATGTGGATTTTAAAGCCAGGCCACAGCCTAACATCCCAGCCAGGCACAGCCTTACAGTCATACGTATTTTAAAGCCAGGCTACAGCCTTACATCCATGGTATCAGCCTATAACAGCTGATTTTAGAACCAGGCCAGCCTGCACATCTACGATGATTCTCCAGCCATCCTGCATGTACAGCCAGCCAGACTTTTCTGAATCTGTCACCAATGAACAGTTCAAAATACAGATTTAAATATGTATTTTACAAAGAACAGTTTACTAATAGTTTCTAAAATTTATTTATTTTATTTGTTTCTTTTAGTGCACATATGTGGTGGGAGTGGGATGGAATGGGGGGGGGGGAAGGAGGCTGAGGTTGTCCTCTAAGCAACTGTTAAGGTCATATCAAAAATTTCATCAAGTTACAAATAATCAATCATTTTCTAAAATCTTTCAACATTTATTTCTTCAAAAGTCAAACTTCAATATTCTAGGTTGAAATTTGAATAAAAGACATCATATTACTGAATAATGTGAACTGTCAGATGAAAGAAAACAAGGAGATTTTAATTTTCTAAGAATGTGATCACCCCTCCGGGAGGACTTACTACTGCTAGATATGCAACTGGTAAACGATGATTTATATTGGTTCAGATGAAAATAATTAAAATTCAATATCCTGTACTAAAAACATAGAAACATTCTGCCTTAAAGTTTTCAACTTTAATTGAGCAATGGAGTATTTAAACTTTAGCTCAGTTATATTGTCTTTAAGAGAGTTCAAGGAGCTAGGTCAATTGAAGTTAAATTTGAAAAAGAGTCATGCATGCGGTGTTTACGCTCGTCTGTTAATAGGGCAACTAACTTTCAATAACCGTTTTTGACAAAAAAAATAAATTAAAAAGAGGCATAACTCTAACAATAATAGTTTTCAGAATTATTCCCCTTGTCTAGCAGCTGCACCTTGTCATGATAAGCAAGTATTCCAAGCTTCATGTTAACTAAATTATAAAATGTTTGAATATTGGGCTACATTAAAGTTTTCACGCGATGACAACAATGACTATGCGTAATCATAACTGCTCGAATTAAGCTTAAATTTTCAAAGTTGTATTATAAGTTTCAACTTTATAGTTTCTCTATGTGATTTTTTTTCTTATAAAATATACAAGTTATGTACATTCCAATAAACAAACAAGCAAATTAATGTTTTACCCTCCTCTAGAAAAATGAGACAATGAATTTAATATACTTAAAATTCTTAACATTTGAAATGAACATTCTAACTTGATAAACAATCTAAAAACAAAAGAAGCATGCATTACCTTTAATTAAAATCTAAGCCAAAATAAATTCAGAATTTCTTTTCTTTTTTTTTTTAAGTCCAAATATTTGAATGTTGTTGTTGTTAGTAAATTTTAAATATTTCATTCATTAAAAAAATCAATGCCACTGACATTTTAACTTTAGGCCAATTAAATAATCTTTAATCAATATTTCATTGAATTATGACAGGCGTATTTTAAGGACCTGTCGCTGATTGTTTTCCATGCTCTAAGCGGCTTAGTTGATTCCTTTATAAACGTACGCCTGCAAACTATTTATCACCATGCCATAACGGTCATTTAACATATAAAAAATATCAATTTAATATATCAATTATCACTAATCAATATTTAATTACTTTTTAATACATGTTTACATTAAAAAGAAATACGATCACAAGAATTAAAGCATGCATTACAACAAGTTTGTTAATCAAATTGAGAACTCAATTAAAGCAGTATGCCTTTAGATTCATGCTAATTTTCATGAAGATTTTTTGAATGTATTAAATGTAAAATATTGTAAACTAAACAAAGAAAGTAATTAATTTACACATTGCAAAATCTACAAATATGGCCAGACATAGGTCAGAATATGAAAAATTGTCCTTGGTGATACTATAAAATTCGTTGTTTATGGCATAAAACATGTTATTTCTTTAATTGTGCATATTTTCACTTTTCTTAAAATCTGAAAACACTTTTGAGTTTCTTGAAATAGTATGGCTTATCTGGAAGCATGCAGCTTTAATTAATTGAGAATCTTCCTATAAAACATGCCTTAACCACAAATTACCTTGCTATAACTAAAACTGATTAAACTTTAACATCAGAGTAAGGCCTCTGTCAGTCACTTGAGAAGGTATTTAAATTTTCAAGATCTTAAAGGATGCACTGACGTGCTTACTGCATGACCTTAAAGCGGCCTTCAGCTTTTTTTTTTGGTTGGAAAAAACAATTCTGTGTTGTTTCAAACTAAGTATTTTAACAAGAATGTCGAACGACACATATACCCCCCTTTCTAGCCATTGACTGACATAATTGATAATTTTATTACATAAACTTGCCAAAAATGGGTACATGGAAGTGTTCAATTATGGAAAAATCAACGGAAACCATTTTGACATTTAAGGCCCATGTGACATTGACCTTTGACCTAATGACCCCTAAATCAATGGAGATCATCCACTTCTTATGACCAATAACTAGGTGAAATATGAAGACTTTGTGATGAATACTTTTCAAGATAGTCAGCGGAAACCCTTTTGAGATTTAAGGCCCCTGTGACCTTGACCTTTGACCTAGTGACTCCAAAATAAATAGGGGTCATCTACTAGTTATGACCAATCACTATGTGAAATATGAAGACTTTGTGATGAATACTTTTCAAGATAATCAGCGGATACCATTTTGACATTTTAAGGTCCCTGTGACCTTGACATTTGACCTAGTGACCCCAAAATCAAAAGGGGTCATCTACTAGTGATTACCAATCACTGTGTGAAATATGAAGACTTTATGATACATACTTTTCAAGATAATCAGCGGAAACCATTTTGACATTTAAGGCCCTTGTGACCTTAACCTTTGACCTAGTGACCCCAAAATCAATAGAGGTCATCTACTAGTGATGACCAATCACTATGTGAAATATGAAGACTTTGTGATACATACTTTTCAAGATAATCAGCGGAAACCATTTTGACATTTAAAGCCCCTGTGACCTTGACCTTTGACCTAGTGACCCCAAAATCAATAGGGGTCATCTAATAGTTATGACCAATCACTGTGTGAAATATGAAGACTTGTGATACATACTTTTCAAGATAATCAGCGGAAACCATTTTGACATTTAAGGCCCCTGTGACCTTGACCTTTGACCTAGTGACCCCAAAATCAATAGGGGTCATCTACTAGTGATGACCAATCACTATGTGAAATATGAAGACTTTGTGATAAATACTTTTCAAGATAATCAGCGGAAACCATGTGGTCTACCGACGGACAGACGGACAGACCGACAGACCGACGGACGGACCGACAGACAGACAGACAGACAGACCGACATTAGCAAAACAATATACCCCCTCTTCTTCGAAGGGGGGCATAATAATTAATCTTGCATCATATCACTATTAAGTCTTCTTCAAAACAGTGTCCCGAGAGCTATTTATAACATACATGGAATTGATGTTTGTTACTTTAAATAGAAGATCGTGTCCGCTTTAATAATTTACATATAGAGAGCCAAGCGGCTGATTAGAAGTAAAATTATTGTTTATGTACATTATTGATGAAAAATTTCATTCTTCGCCTGAATTCTTTTGATTGGACAATAATTCACTATATAAAACGATCTATCTAATAATAACATATTTGACCTTTAGAAAAGCTGAAGGCTGATTTAAGGTCTATGAGACTACACTGGTGGCATATTATAGACTTCATTAATTAATGGCAGTGTCCTGAATAAATGTTCAATCAACAGGATAAATGCATTAAATGGCCACCCATGCAGACTGTTCAACAATATATTTATGTTTTAAATGGCCGCCATGCACTCGGCAGTCCTAAAGTTATGTTACTCTTTGTTTGGTACAAATTAGTTTGTTACTAATATCTATTCACAACATCTGTTCAGCTGAATTATCTCCATCTCTGATGTAATCAAATATTCCATGTATAATAAATACTACATGTAAATTAACATAATTTACAACAATGAGTTTTCATGATGAACTGCTATCATAGCTAAATAAATTATTAAAACAATACCAGCAAATATTTGATACAAATTATTCAAAACATAGTGTCTGAGTAAGTTCAAAACTATTTATGTAGATATTTGATATTAAATGAAATAAAAGGCTTCGTAAATTGTAATTTTGTCAATTTTCCATACATTATTCTAAAACATGAAGAGCATCTTGCTGTTGTGTAAGTTATTAACTTTAACCAAGCAAAATCTATACATGTATAATGGACTTAAACATCTTCCAGTTCAGGCAACAGATTTTCACCCATGTGACCATGGCAGACTAAGATAAGCCAGCACAGCATGTCCATGCAGTCAGGTCATGGTCTGCTCTGTTCGGTGTTCAGTCGGTTCATATTTGTAAAATTATCTCTTAAAATGATAAAAGCTTTTGTCCACATTGAAAGACATGGCTATTCAAAACATTTAGCATAGTAAGGGTTAAATGTAGATTTGCTCATTGCGATGATAAGATGATGGTTAGACGGCACAGAATTGACGTTCAACCTGGCTCTATATACATGTATATACTGGACCGGCACACACAAAATTACTTCCGGTTCACGCAGGTTGAGGGTAAGGCCTTAACACTTACCACCCTAAGTATCCTATATGAACTGGTCAAATAATTATTTTTCAATCGTTGACCTGACCATTTAACAATTTTAAGGTTTTTTCAAAATATGTACTCAGTCTGACTGAATAGCGAACAGTGCAGACCATTAAAAGTCAGCATGGATTTTGATTTTGTACAGAATGTTAAGGGTTAAATTTACCCATTGTAATACATATCACAAACCTTTATCAATATAAAATTATAGGTAGGAAAGATAAATCATCATCCAGCCTATGAGCCATGATATATAATGTCTATAAATAATATTATTACTGAGAAAAAGGAAGTCAGACAGGAAACTTTCCTTAAAACAGATGATTAACATGCAGTGTTTACTAATAAATTTCCTAGAAAATCTCCAAACATGTCCGAGACACACTTAATATCTGACCACAGGAAGGCTCGGGAAAATTGTTCCCTGTCTCATACCATTTCAAATCTAGATTAATTATCCCTGTAGTCTGAAATCCAATACAGAGTAACTTGTCTTGCTCATATATAAATCAATTAATGTAACAATAAATTTATTTCCTAAATGGCAAAATTATGAAATGAATTATTGCAAATGAATCAATTAAATTGGGGTTAAGTCGCCCCAGATTTAAGAAATCTAAGGATTGCTGACAGCGTGGGTTCAAACACTGTTAGGGGCAAGCCTTTGATTTCTTCGGCAAGAAACTTTACATTCATTGCCTAGTACTGGTTGGTTCCACAGAGGAATGAATTTGAGACTCAGCTGAAAGCTTCCAACACAATCAAACTAAAACAAGAGCCATGTCAACATGGCCATCCCCCGCCGAATGTGTTTGCTCATTGGAAGAATGTATATGTAGTAGAGCGGAATAATTCCATTTTAAGAGGTCTTTTGGTAATGAAAACGGATGGCTATAGTGATTACAGATTTGAAACCTATGTGAATACTGATGGCTGAAAATAACAAAGGGCAATTACCGAAAAATAATGCAGGGTAGGTTATCATTCTTGTGTGCTGCATCCCTCCTCAGTAAAATCTATCCACCTATGAAGTTTCAAGTTTATACCTCAAATACTTTTTGAGAAAAAAATTGAATTGAAAAAAAATTAAGTATGAAAAGAACAAAGGGCAATAACTCAAAAATTATAAAAGGTAGAGTTATCATTCTGCTGCAGTGCACACCTCCTGAGTGAGATCTATGCACCTATGAAGTTTCATTTTGATATCTCAAAGGCTTTTTGAGTTATGCTCTGGACAAAAATTAATTTTGAAAAATAACAAAGGGCAATAACTCAAAAATAATGCAGGGTAGAGTTATCATTCTTAAGCACTGCACTCCTCCTTAATGAGATCCATCCACATATGAAGTTTCAAGTTGATACCTCAAATACTTTTTGAGATAAGCTCTGGACAAAATAGCATGAAAAAAAAAACAAAGGGCAATAACTCAAAAATTGTATAGGGAAGAGTTATCATTCTTGCGCACAACATACCTCCTCAATAAGATCTATCCACCTATGACATTTCATGTTGATATCTCAAACACTTTTTGAGTTATGCTCCACTCAGGTGAAAAATTAGGTATGAAAAATAACAAAGGGCAATAACTCAAAAATTATGAAAGGTAGAGTTATCATTCTTGTGCACTGCACACCTCCTGAGTGAGATCTATGCACCTATGAAGTTTCATGTTAATATCTCATAGGCTTTTGGAGTTATGCTCTGGACAAAAATCAATTTTGAAAAATAACAAAGGGCAATAACTCAAAAATCATGCAAGGTAGAGTTATCATTCTTGTGCACTGCACTCCTCCTCAATGAGGTCTATCCACCTATGAAGTTTCAAGTTGATAACTCAAATACTTTTAGAGATATGCTCCGGACAAAAATGTCGGACGGAAGGACGGACGGACGGACGGAAGGACGGAAGGTCGGACGGACGGAGACTATTACTATATCCTCCGCCGAAATTTTTCGGCGGGGGATAATAAATTTAAACCAATTTAAGTATAGAGTATGACTCTTTTTTGCTCAAATTGGGCTAGGAATGGCACTTACAATTGATTTTCAATTTAATTGTAAGTATAATTCTTTATTTTCCTAACTTAAAGGGATATTCAGGCAAAATAATGACAAAAATATTAAAATGATCTTATGTACTCAAATCACGCTAATATGACTTTTCTTGAAGTTTCAGCATGAATTTCTGTTTAAATTCTATATATTTTGGGTTTGAAGCGTGAATATATCTATATATGTTGAACAAAATTTAGACGCCAATAGAATCACCAAATAGTTTTAAAACAAGTCAGGTGACTTGAACCAACCCTTGAATGTACAATAACAGATACTGTGGATATTATATGACTGAAACAAGCCTAAATCATTCATTTGAAATGTTCTTTAACATTTCCAGAGTTCACTGTGACAACTATTGTAAAACCCAAGCGCTCTAACCTGACCCACGCGGGTCAAGTTAGGAAACCACCATTTTATTCTTTATATGGAGAAAACTTTTGTTCCTTTGACTGTCTAATCTATTTATTTTGATGGCATTTACAGAATAATGAATGAAAAATTCAAAACTAAGAAATGAAAATTTTGCCTGTGTCTCCCTTTAAGTTCTTCACTTGATCTTTGTAAAAAAAATTCACATTTTGTGTTTTTAGGCTTTTGACCTCAGTGAAGCTCTTATAATATATGAAAATATAACAGACATTTTTTTACAAAATTTTATCACCAAAATTTCTACATTATAGGCACTGAAGTTTTAATATTATCAAATTTAGCGCAAAATCTGTAGGTAAAGCTGTCACAGTGACTGCCATGTTTGAAAAATTATTTATTATACATTATAAATTATATATTATGCATAAGATAACTAGTCATAGACATCCCATTGCATACCCCCATTGCATAATCAGGCTCCTTATGTTTTTTTCAAATTTAATAAATATGTTCAAATTTATTACACACTAAGTCTTCTGCTTTTAGAACTTTAATTGGCTGCAAAATGTGAAACCCTCAATAAACAGTCATTAGTAAACTTCATCTAGGAAATTGTAATTTTGAAAGAAAGAAATTATTTAACAATAAATTCTCTCTGCTTCACACAGTGTCTGGCTTTATTATTAAGAGTCAGAAGTTTTTCATGACATAAACATTCACTGTCGACTACATTATAAAAACTTCAAACATTAATTGAAATTTGTTTTTATGAGATAAAGTTTGTCTGAAGTCTATGGATATATGATGTAGTTTTTAGATTCTTTGACAAGGGATCATTCTGTTCTTGCCTAATAAAGTGCTATATAAAAGCAGCAGAGGCCCTAAACTTAAGTTTAGAATTCTTAGGGTTCGATTTCTTTCAGGGACTTTGGATTTTTTCATGTGAGGAAGCTATCCAGCTCGCTTTAAGAATGTTGCTGGGTTCTACTAGGATTCCTGTTCATGAAATATTACATGGAGGGGCACTCAAAATCTTTCTCCTTAGTACTGAAGCATGAATGTTGTTATACAGTATGACCTTTACAGTATTAGAACCTTCTGGAACCAAAGTGATTCAACTGCCTTGCCACCTTACATGTCAGCCTGCACATCTGCACAATCTGGCACGTCAGGCTCTTTTATGATTTTACATTGACTATCAATGGCAGATCAAGTTTTATATTTTGATATTGAAACCCTTCAAACTTACTTGAATAGACTTAAAAACATCCACAGAACTGATGTGTTCTTTAGAAATCAAAATTATTTCAGTATTGGAACTTAATTTTTACCTACCAATTTTAAAACACTTTTTCTTTGTAAAAAATACTAAATACATGGGTGCAAGTTAAAAATTTTGAAAAACCTGAACTTTTTGTTTGGGGGCCAGGGGGCCGCAAGGGCCCCCGGTGGGTCCAGGGCAACGCCTGGCCAGGGGTCCAGGGGGCCGGAGGCCCCCGGAAGCTCCTGCATTATAGCACATTTGAAGGCCTAAAATGCAATTCCCTTGAATGATTACATGCCAGATAACATACATACTGTAGTATAGTATTTTCACTAAAATATTGCTCACATAATTATTTTCTTCTTTTCTCTCTCTTTTTCTTAATTATATATATATAACAAAAACATTTCAACACAAAAAGAAATGTGCATTCATATATTGGTTCCACTATTTAATATTGTGGTTCCAACAGTAAAGAGTGATAAAACAAACCAATATATAAATAAATTGAAAATTGAGTTGATTTGTACCGAGTTTACGTTTTAATTAGGGCTGAGCTGACCCTGATTCCATACAAACAATAAATTGTTTTCAAAAAAGATAATTAAAACAAGCCTGGTTATGTTTCACAGTAAGTTTGTTTTTCATATGGTTTGGATCGTCTGCGTGCATTTAATTCTTTTTTTCAGGCTGGATCCATACTTGATGTATTTTCTACATACAGTGCAGAAAGCTGCGCTGGGAACGTCTGGCTTTTCCAGCCATTTTCCGTAGTTATCCCCGTTTCGATCACATACAAACAACCATTCCAATCTCCATTTATTTTTTAAGGTCTTCTCGATATCTTTTGTATTAAATCCTTCGTGTAGAAACTCCATTTTGACTAACAAATTGTACAATTACTTTCTGTTTACATATTACTCTGTAGCCGAATCGGTAACGAAGCCGCTTTTTCATTGGATGATTATAATTAGCGTGCCAATCTAAATCGTTGTAATAAATTCACGGATAAAATTGCATGCCGGGGTTAATAATACATGTTTTCGTAAACATCTCGTATATCTTCGGAAACTATCGGCAGTTTCCGCGAAAGTTTACTATTGACGCTTCGAGAACAACCGTGAGCATCCGCATGTTATATAGCGTTCTCGATTATGAACTTCTAATCGGTGGTACTTCTCAGTTTGAAAGAGTAGACCCGCACCATGATACCCCTCCAAATATCTGAACGGATTTACGTGATTTGCAAAAATGATCCCTCCGGCACGTGAAAAACCGGAACTTCCGGCACATGCCGGAAAACTTGCACCCATGTAAATATTACTTTACAATAGGGCTCTTTTTTCAGGTTAAAGTGTTACCTCATTTTTCTCTGTTACATAACAAAGTTTAATTAATTCTGCCAATGTTATGGAAGCCAGAGATTTATCAGATAGGAAGGCACTATATACATTATGTCTGTTCCTGAACAATAACCCAGATAAATTTGTAATTTTGTATTACCAGATTACTCTATGATTTACAATTCCCTAATGATAACATAAATAATACTGTCTCTACAAACTTTACATGGAAAATCTCTAACTTAGCAGATATGGAATGTCAAATCTCACCAGAAAACTTTTACCTACCCCCCATGTTTGATGTATTTTGAATGTGTATTAGATATACACCAGAAGTTATACTTTGAGAAGTTTGATTATAAATGCTTTAATAACAAAACCCTCATAAAACTTGACTAATTGCCTATATTATTACTTTATAGTGATATAAATCCTGGAGGTAAATTAGGATTAGGTAAGGTGCCTTAATTACTCCCAGAACATTAAATAAAACTAAAAACACTCTATCTATACATCTATCATACAACAGACTGTTCATATAATTGTTATTAAGCTAACAAGAAAAAAAAAATGATTTAAAGAGCCAAATCGTTGACCCAATTCATTTTTATTTGTATATCAGTCACAGACATTTTTACATTAAAATTAAGTCATTCTCATTGGTCGAGAATATAAGAAAAGTACCAAATAATATAAGGATCTAATTGATCTGAGCTGATATACTGCTTACACATCAATTATTAGATATTCTATAATGAATTATTTTCGAGTCTAATCTGATTTATTATTCAGGTAGAACTCATAATTGTGTATCTTGTAACATACACAATTTGAAGCTCTTATTTTATGGTCATTCCACTTTAATTTAATGGCGAGTTTTATGTTTTGTTCTTTAGGTCCTCCAGTGACCTTCACCTTTAACCTTGTGACATTAAAATGGGTATAGCAGCATGTCAATGTGCAAAAACATACAAAATTAAATCCCTATAGGGTCAGTGCACTTTGATTTAATGGCCAGTTTTATGTTTTGTTGTAACAACTCCCAGTGACCTTGACATTTGACCTTTCCTGTAAAATTGGGCAAGGCAGGTAGAACTCATCAATGTGCATCTACACATAAATATACAAAAAATACAAAAAAAATCATAACATCATAAATGCATATTAGATATTATTGTCTCTAAAGCGGAATTTTCTATATTCCATTTGTCCACATTTCTTGCCATTCTGCATAATAATATATAACTTAAGAGGCAATTCCTCATGTTCAAGATTGAAAGAGAATATTAATTCATTGATTTTAAAACAATCTATACACTGTGATATTATGTTTTTCAGCCATGAAATGCTTGCATACTTTTTAAAGATATAATAAAAATAATTAATTTTTTTCAATGAAATAAATAAAATTTATAACTTTATTCAAGATTTCTATATTAAATATTTAATGTATAAAGGGAATGCTTTTATACCAGAGGTAAGTCTCAAGTCATGCTGTGTATTGGTATTTTTCTGAGAGCGACTGTTTTCATTCTACTGGCCTCCTGCTGATAAGAGGGCCTCAGGGTAAATAACAAAAATGCAGATTTATGCAATATTTATTTAAAATTTCGTGATTTTTTCCCCCAGAAAACACATGTAAGACATAGATAAATGAGTATGATTTTTGTATAATCAAATGTAAAAAATAATCATTATGGCATAAACGCATGATAGATATTATTGTCTTTGAAGTGGAATTTTCTAATCTTATTCATAAAAATATTGGTTTAAAGGATCTGAATATCAGTGTCACTATTCGTAAAAGATCCACTAGTCAATTGAATCCACGGATTTCTTGCAATTCTGCATTAAAATTATGCAGAAAATCTTTTAGGTTGCTGAACTGGAAATGTTAATGTTTTCTTTATAGATTGACAAATTTGCCGTGTCAGTTAGCACAGTTAGAAGATAAGTATATTGAAAGAAAATGTTTATAATACAAATTATAAAATACTTAGATGAAACTTTCCATTCACTTGTAATGCAGATCTTTTTTCTTTCTTTTTTTAAATTTAAATACATACATGATGCAGAAAACAATTATATACAGACAATTAAAGTGTAAAAAGGCATGCTGTGTATTGGTGTTTTAATATAGTACCCTGCTGATAAGAGAACCCCTCAGGGTAAATAACAAAAGGCAGATGATAAATATAAGCAGGCAATGTAAATTCTGTATTCTATGGATGTTGGTGCAAATAAATTTTTATACACGCAAGTACAAAAAGAAAAAAAAAGAAAACTTAAAAATTTTTGCATTTTATATTAATAAACTTATAAAAATAATCATATTGCATAATTATGTTACAATGCATGAAAAAAAAGAGAAAAAAAATGGTGTCATCTCAAAAATGGAATTGAAAGATTTTCTAATCTTTTTGTTAAGATCCATGTCAGTTAAAGTATACTAGTGTCCCCCAGGTACATATCAATATTTAATCCACACATATCAAAACTTACTCCACAATTCATACATACCACCATTATATATAAATATTTATTTTCAGAATAATATATATCATTTATATTAATTTTCGTTAATTCTCAGTTTGAGAAGGTAAGAGAGATTATAAATGAGATAAAAAAGACAAAATTTAGGCCAGTTATAAACATATTAATTCTTTAATGTACTAAAGGCTATTAATGCTTTAAATCATTATCTTTAACTAAAACAACCATAAGTTAAGATGAAAAAAAACAAATTGGTATAATTTGCCCCCCCCCCCCCCCCAAAAAAAAGAAAAAACAAACAAACAAAAATTATACTGACTGAATTTTGTTTAATTAGCATTTCAATGTTTCATATTTCATTACCAGATTATAATAAAATAGAATCATATTAAATATCAATTAATTTTGTTTATTAATATACACTTATCAACATTAAAGTTATAATTATTTATATTCACTTATTCTAACAAGTACAAAATCAGTAAAATTAATGACTTTGAAAAATAATTGTTCTAATATTTTACGCCATATTTTACAAATCCAATATTCACAACTTCAAATTTATTATGAAAAACTATTATACAGATATCTATATTTATCTATCTTTTTGTAAAAGTCAAATTGCTATTCATTGAAATAAAAGGTAACTGCTTAATACATATTATAGGTCTAGTGCACTACAAAAGTGCACTTATGAAGTGCACTAGTAGTGCACTACTAGTGCACTTTGAAGTGCACTAGTAGTGCACATCTAGTGCACTCCTAGTGCACTTTGTGTAACCTTTAGTGTGAACTCAACTGTAAGTAAATCCACCAGATCTAAATAAGGTTATGCGAAAGTGCTAAAAAGTTTCTCAAATGAAAGTCTCTTAAGTCTCTGAATAGATAATGGAACCTACACAGTGCTATAATATGAATTCTTCATATGAAGGTAATTTACAATTATCATTAAAATCACATTTCTACCTTCGACAGAATTGTCATTTATTGTCATAATTTGTTTCTGTAAACTGATGAGATTTCTTATCTATATTTGGAGGCAAATTAATTGCTGCTTCATTATCGTCTCCAGTCAGACAATCAGGTAGCATCGGGCAAATCAATGTTTCTACCCGTGTCAGTACGAACAACAAAAGTACCCAACAGTCCGATCTCGGTCATAGAAAACAATTAGTGAAAATACTAGCTTAACTTGGGTGAAAGAAAATAATTAATGAAAACACTAGGTCATTCAGGTCAAAGAAAACAATTAATGACTGGAACAATTAATGTAATAATTTGATTAATTGGTTGGTTACAGGTACAATCTAAGAGAAGTTCTATTATAAATGCAAGTGTTCTCTCTTACATTACTTGAGACATAATATGAATAAATTCAAAGTGTCAAGTTTTATCTGTTCAGTAATATGCAATTATTTCGTAATTATTTTGATATTAATAAATAATTGTTTTGCCATTAAGATGATTGAAAGACAAATAATACCAGTATAGGAGTAATAATCTGAAACATACCTGTTCAGAAAAATGATGCCAATAGATTAATAAGTGATAAACAGTTTATATTATATAATTATTATATATTCATAATTAACTCATAAAATTAGGTTTGACTATGATTTCCCACTAGCTTTGAAATAAAATTAACCAACAAATTTCTTTCATTCTAGACATTCTGTAATCATTTTTATCACAATATAAAGTTAACAATAATTTTACATAAAATTATTACATAGTTATTAATATACAACACCAAATTATTGCAATAATTTATTTATAAAGCTTTAAAATTCACTTTATTTATAGACTAGACTGTGGGAATTAAAGCCAGTTATGTAATAATTAAAAGTTATTATCATTAGTCCAACCATTCCTGTGAACCAGTTATACCTTTTAAATAAGGTCACATAGTTTTAAAAGATGTCTTTCTCTTAAAACCTAGGGATTGTGGGTTCAAGCCCTTTTGTGGTCACAACAATGTTTTATCATATGACACCTGGTGCTGGTTAGTTCCAGGAACCGGACTCAAAAGTGATAAAAACAAGTGGCTGCAGGAACTCGTTTCCCAATCAAGCTAAAATATTTAAACTTAATAAGGTCACAGTATATGTCAAGACCTTTTTTTAATACAATTGAAAAATTGCC